>NC_037686.1:29466736-29752600 GCF_003255815.1 Theropithecus gelada | reverse complement strand
GGGGGGTTGCATGTGAGAGCTTTGTGGGGTGGTGGATGTGTGTGAGTTATGTGTGTGTGTGTCTAGGGTTGCATGTGAGAGCTTTGTGGGGTGGTGGGTGTGTGTGAGTTCTTTGTGTGTGTGTCTAGGGTTACATGTGAGAGCTCTGTGGGGTTGTGTATGTGTGTGAGTTCTATGTGTGTGGGGGGGTGCATGTGAGAGTTTTGTGGGGTTGTGCATGTGTGTGAGTTCTGTGTGTGTGTCTTGGGTTGCATGTGAGAGCTTTGTGGGGTGGTGGATGTGTGTGTGTTCTGTGTGTGTTGGGGATACATTTGAGAGCTTTGTGGGGTGGTGGATGTGTGTGAGTTCTGTGTGTTGGGGGGGTGCATGTGAGAGCTTTGTGGGGTTGTGCATGTGTGTGAGTTCTGTGTGTGTGTCTGGGGTTGCATGTGAGAGCTCTGTGGGGTGGTGTATGTGTGTGTGTTCTGTGTATGTTGGGGATACATTTGAGAGCTTTGTGGGGTTGTGCATGTGTGTGAGTTCTGTGTGTGTGTCTGGGGTTGCATGTGAGAGCTTTGTGGGGTGGTGTATGTGTGTGTGTTCTGTGTGTTGGGGGGGTGCATGTGAGAGCTCTGTGGGGTGGTGTATGTGTGTGTGTTCTGTGTATGTTGGGGATACATTTGAGAGCTTTGTGGGGTGGTGGATGTGTGTGAGTTGTGTGTTGGGGGGGTGCATGTGAGAGCTGTGTGGGGTGGTGGATGTGCATGAATTCTGTGTGCATGTCTTCAAGCTGTGTTTGTGTCTACATAGATAGCCAGTATCAGAAAGTGAGTAAGAACTTGGGTTCTGAGTGAGAGGAACCTCAATTGGATTCCTGCTCTGTCATGTAGTATTTCACTCTGGACAAGTTATTCAACTTCTCTAGCTCTACTTTCCTTATTTAGATAATCTCCATCTCCTCCTTCCTATGGGACGTCTGAGAATTAGAGGGCAGAGTTTATGAGAAGCACACAGCACTGCGTCTGACACATAGTAGGTGCTCAATAAAGTTTAGCAATTGTTCACTGTACTTATAGAGTGGTGTCAGAACAGATGTTATCTGACATCTTAGCTAGGTGGTAGGAATCATTGTGCTTCTCATTTCCCTTTACAATTTTCTATATTGCTTGGATATTTTGCATGCATATCTATTTTCTCTATAATGGAAAAACCAATACATGTTCCTTTCAACAGAACAAAAACCCGAGGCTGTCATTTGTCACCTTCACAGTGTAGATAAAACACCCCTCAATCCCTGACCCCAAAGTCAAGGATCTCCATCTTTTCAAATGCTTCTCCCACTTCTTCCCTGAAATCCCCACCCTCCTTGTAGCATTTCTGGATTAAAAGCTCAGACTGTGATTTTATACCCAGAAAGTCCAACTTTAAATTCCCATGATGCCTGGGATTGGCTGGTTGTTGGGGCAACTTTCTATCTTAATCTCACTAGAAGTGACTTTTTAAATCAGATTAACTTGTTGTCACTTTGGCAGGTATGGCAGTAAAGGGCAGCTCGGTGTCAGTGTCTGTCAGAGGGCGAGGAGGGGAAGCCAGGAGGGAGGCAGACAAGTCCTTGGCGGGAGGGAGATTTCAGAGGTGCATGGTTGACATCGTGGGCTGGGACTGGGGCTGGGGCTTGGGACTGGGTGTGGGGGACTGGAAGCTCAGCATGAGTGGGGAGTGGGTGGGAAGGAGACTACGGGAAAAATACGCTTCCTTTACAATAGGATTCAGGTTAGGCGTTCCTACGAGTACACGATTCCCATTCCACATGTGTGCCAGAATCACGTGGGAAGTTTGTTAAAACCTGAGATTCAGGCAAGACCCTTCCCTCCTGCAAGAGATTCTGATAATGGTGTGAAGGGGGCCTGGGCATCTTCTTCCCAGGTGAGAACTGGACTAACCGTTGTGAAGCAATGAGGAAGATCCTTGGCGTTAAAAAATCCCACTGTGAAAAATCCAGTGCTCGACCACTTTCACGGCGGTGTGGCTTCAGTGCAGTTACTCAACCTCTCTGGGCTCTTCATGCCAGTGAAATAAGGGTGATGATCCAGAACAAACTGATGATGGGGTTGCTGGGGTTGTTAGCGTTGGGCAGCTTCCGTGTGACGATAAAAGCTGGATGATTTGAAGCCAATGCACAGTCCTGCCATTCTCTGAGAGGAGACCCGGTGCTCTGAATATGATTTCTGACCCTAGGGTCGCCTAGCCTGGTTCCCCTGCCACAGCAGCTTCTGCCGCCTTTTCCTGGTCCTGAGGCGGCCGGCAGCCTGCAGCCTGCGAGTGTGCTCTACTGCCCCCTGGTGGTTCCATCTGGGAAGGCGAACTCCTTTCCTATTCGGCTTTATTCAGGTCCCTGAGCAGAGACAGCGCCAGCCGCAAGGCCAAAGTGCAGAAGGAAGGTGGTCACGCGAGCTGACTTCTGAGGTTATGGGGCCTGGAATGCACCTCCCCACCACCGCCACTTGATTGCTGGTGCCTGAACTGTCACTGTGGAGCATCACCACTGAAACAGCCTTGGTGCCTCCTGACCCCTGGACCAGACTCTCCTTGGAGCAGGGCAATGGGGGAAGGGAAGGGCTGGCGGAGGGGGTGGGAGACACACCTGTTGCTTCTGGAGCTTGAAAAGAGGAGTTTGACCCATGAGATAACGTAGGAGGCTGTGCAGAATTAAGCACTAAAAGTGGTTAAAATGCCAGCCCTGAGGGAGCACACTGCAGGCTCTCAGCAGTCCTTCAGCTTGAAGGAGCTGAAGGCTCAACCAGAACTCTGTGCTCATGGGAAACACTGCCCTGAGGCTGGCTCTGGCAAACGTCTAAACTTAGGGCATGAACAGGGACTCTGCCATGGGGAAGATTGGCACAGGCCAAAGTGGACGTTAGTAAAAACCAAACTCAGTCCCCACCCTTCTCCCACGCCGGGAACCCCATGGCCACAAGCCTGACCTTTGGACCATTCAGACGGTAGGCTGCCCCAACTCCAGAGGCCATGCCCCCCACCACGCCCTCTTCCCCTCTCCCCACAATGAAACGCTCCTGCCCTGTCCCCTGTCCCCGCAAGCACCTATCCCTGGGCAGGACCTTTAGGCAGGTGATAAATCTACTTGCACCTTCTCAAGGAAGAGCCCCCTCTTGGTCATCTGAGTCCTTAGTGACCCTGCTGATGTCAAGGGGAGACTATGAGGATTGGAGGGTGGGCTCGAGGACCAGGCAGCATCCTTTAATCAAAAACAAGACACCTCGGCTGGGCGCGGTGGCTCACGCCTGTAATCCCAGCACTTGGGAGGCTGAGGCAGGCAGATCACCTGAAGTCAGGAGTTCAAGACCAGCCCGGCCAACATGGTGAAACCCTGTCTCTACTAAAAATACAAAAATTAGCTGGCATGGTGGTGCATGCCTGTAATCCCAGCTACCCGGGAGGATAAGGCAGGAGAATCGCTTGAACCCAGGAGGTGGAGGTTGCAGTGAGCCAAGATTGTGCCATTGCACTCCAGCCTGGGTGACAAAAATGAAACTCTGTCTCAAAAAAAGAAAAAAAAAAATCATCTGGACATGGTCCAACCACGGGGATTAGGCATTTTGGGGCATCCATTATGGCCCCATGTCCCTGTATCCGGGCATGTGCTCCATAGATTAAGGACTGGCTTACTTCACAGGCTGTGGTCACCCACCCTGGGTGTCTGCAAGGACAGAGGACAGGATAGGAGCTCCCAGAGCTTCCCACCTGCCACAGTCAGTCACAGACAGCATCAGGGTTTGAAAAAGGCAGAGATGGTGGCTTCTAAGCCACTCTCCTGAGCATGGGGAAATGAACTAGACTTCTGCTCAGGAAGCTGTTTCAGCTCCAGACTTCACTATTCCTTCAGCAGCCTGTCCGGAAGGGCAGACCGTGAGCTGGGTTTCTTTAGGAGCTCACAAAGCTATGTCCAAGTAGGAAGCCTCCCCTCTGCCATCACTGTCATCCTCATGCTGGAAGCGATCTTATTCGCGTTCCAATCACCTTCCTTGTTTTGTCCTGAAATTTCCTGAGTACACACTAACGAAAGACTACTTTCCCTGTTCCTTGTTTTTGTCATTGTTCCTCTAGAAAACAAGCCTCCACATCTGTTTCAATTTAAACAGAAAGGAGTAGCAAAACTTACAAAGATGAAGAAGATGAATGCATTGTACTCTTACAATGAACTGGGTCTCCATAAATTGTTTTTGGTATAGCATGTCCCATTTAGCCCTTACATAAGCTCAGATAAGGCAAGGAAATACTAAGTTTTAGAGGCAAAGGGACAAAGACTCAGAGAGGCCAAACAAGGAAGCTAGATTTGATCTCCGAATCCTGACCCTAAGTTCTCCTTACTTTGGAGAAAAGTCCTGATTGCGTGTCTGTGGTTTCCCAGTGGTGTTTCTTTGCCTCTCACTCTGAGGACAAGGGGTATCAACAGGTGCAGGTGGGGTCTTATCATGAGATACTAGTGACCCACAGAGCAAAGAGTGTTCACCTCCGGTTGCCCAGGTACTCATGGCTCCAACTCCCTTAGGACAGGTCAGCTTGGGGTATTTTCTCAGTTTCCTACTACCTTTCCCCGCACACCTCACACTCACACACACACTGCTCATGACATTGCAACGCCTGTCTCCACAGGACCAGCCCTGGACTCAGGCCTCACAGCTGACATCTCACAGCTTCCCTCCTCTCCCACCAAATGCTGCTCCAAGTCACTGTCCCAAAATATCCTGAACCGGTTATAGTAGATCCTAGAAATATTTTTCTCACTTGGCTTAGGACATCATGCCCCTTGCCTCCTTCCCACCTCTCTGCCTGTTTCTTCTCAGCCTTATTTTCTGGGGCTGGTCCTTCTAATCTGTAAACTTTGCAGGGCCCCGGGCTCAGTCCTTGTTCTCTTCTCTGTACTCACTCTCTCAGAGATCTCACCTTGCTCTGAGGGCTTCCAATACTGGATAGATAGATAGGTAGATAGATAGTCAAATAAATAGATGGATATCTCCTGAAGACTCCTGCTTCTAACTAAATATGACATCTTCACTCAAATGTCAAATAAGAACATCAAAGGTAACACGCATCAAAGGTAACGTGCATCAAAGGTAATGAACAACCAAACTCTTCCATTTCTCCTCAAATATTATTTTCTAGCAGTCTCCTGGCACTTCCGTAAAGGCAACTCTGTCTTCTGGTTGTTCAGACTGTAGAGTCGTGTTTAACCCTCCTTTTCTCTTGCAGCCCTCATCCAATCTGCCAGTAAACCTGATAGCTTCCCAGTCAATATGGACCTAAGATCCAACCACTCCTGCCCTCTGCTGAGAGCCTCCAAGGCTCCTCACCCACCTGGAGTAAGAGCCGACGCTTCATACTGGCCTTCATGGCAGGTGGCTACACACCCTGGCCTGCCTCAGACCCTGGTGCTCACGTCTATCCTAGTGCGATTACTAATAGCACCTCCTTTCACTATCTAGGGCCCCGACTGGATAATAAACTGCAGGTTCTCCCCCACAACATGCACATGTCCAATCTGATCCTCCTTCCTCTCCACCCTCTCTACTGCTGTCTCCTCCCTTGGGCCACATTGTCAACACCTTCCTCCCCAACAAGCTATGTTCCGTGCCTCTACATGGAATACGCTCTCCCCAGACAGTCTATGTCTCATTACTTATTTCCTTCAGATGCTCAAATGTCACCTTATCTGCTCAATAAATAAGGCTACCCCACACCCACTCTCAGGACAAACAGCCTGGTCACTCTCCACCCCCTGACCCTGCCACACCCTTTCTCAGAGCACGTATCGCTACCTGGCAGCTGCATCTTCATTGTCACTCTCCTCACTAGAATATAAGCTCCTGAGCCCAGAGCCTTTGTCTTTCTACTCACGGCTTCAACTCCAAGTACTCGCACAGCTCCTCAAACATGGGAGTGCTCCATAAGTATCTGTTAGAAGAATGAATGAATGGCCAGGTTCAAGAAAAGTCACAAAATGTGGAGTTCTGAAAGCTTAAAAACCTGTTACATGTAGTTACAATGCACGCAGAGGGCAGCTTGGATCAATGGAAACTAAATAAATGTTAGGAATCGTTGTCAGGAGTTCACCTGCTGGTCTGAGGTTCAGAAAACGTGGTATTTGGTTTGGACTGCATCACTTCCGCCTGTCTCAGGACTTCCCTGAACCTCAGTTTCTTAGTCTATAGAAAAGAATAATGTCTGCAATTGTTTCCAGCACCAGAATTCTGGAATTCCACGTGTTGGGCACCAGAAAGACGAGAGCACATAAGAGCAGGGTAAATAAACTGGGTCACTGGGAGAATGAATACTTTGCTGCCTTCCCGCCATCCCGCAGACCCCCAGCATCACCCACCATCTCAAAAGGTACTTCCTCAACGCAGGCCTACTCTGGATGCTCTCGGGCCTGGACAGACACATGGACAAGGAAGTAACCATGTTCTTTAGAGTGCTGTCCTCCCAGAGGACACTGACCTTCAAATATAAAGGCACAGCTACTTTATGTGTAAGCAATCTGCATCATCCCATCCAAGCACGTTAGCCCCTCACTGATCAACTACAGTCACCTCAAGTCCTGTCAATGGAAACAGGAAACTCAGAAGAAACGCACTTGTGGGGAGCAGGGAACACAAAGTGCCATTCCTGCAGTCATCTGTGGGCTCCATGAGGGCATGAGCAGCCAGGCAGCTCTTCCTTGGCCCCCACTCCCTGCCCCTGGCTCTCCACATTGAGAGGAACCTCCCATGGGACCAACACTCCCAGCTATGAAAGGACTAGGTCAGGGAATCAGGCGGGAATTTGAAAAATCAGCCCCAGATTTGGCAAGCCAGGATTCCCTTCCTCCAGCTCCTTGAGGAGATGAATCCTGTTCTCAGGGTGGCCCTTATTCTCACCAGTCACCAGCATCACCCCAGTGCCTGCAATATGATGGGCACAAGATAAACATAAAAATACAACATATTTCTGTACTATATATGTATTACTAAAATATACATATATTATTATAGAATATACATATAGACAATATAATAATATACATTTATTATTATATGTAAATAATAAAAATGTGCTCAGCAAATGAAGAAATGAACAAATAAACGAATTAAACACACACACACACACACATTTGTTCTGACCTATCTATCTTGTTCCCCAGGAACCTAGGCTGTTTCTTGGGTTACTGCCTGTCAGTTCATCTGCTTCTCAGAGACTTTGAGATAAGGCTGGTTATGGAAACAACTCTGAGATTTTTCTGCTCAAAAATTACCTCCTGCTGGGGCTCCTCACCCTTTGTCAGTGGCACGCTATTGCCATGGCTCTGGTTCACAGCGTTATACATACACTGAGTTTGTAATCAGAATCTAGCAGAATCTATTTTAAACACATGGGGACTACAGTACATATGAATATGCTAATCAGCTAAGCTTAATAGTTCTCGTTTGTATTAATGCAGATTAGGCAGCTGCATTTCCCACCAAATATTTTCTTTGGTATTTACTGACGAAATCAAGGTCCTGCTAATAAGTTCTAATATTTAATCTAAAAGCTCTAAAGAAGGTGCTTTAGTTGAGTATAATCTAATTTCACTGAACAAAATTGCATCTAAAAGCAATATAAAGTTACAATTTGTTCCTTGTCAAATAGTAAAAATGGCCTTTAAATTTTACATGGTTTTGACCTTTGGTTTTTGCATTTCAATTAAACTTCCCTCAGAGCCCAGTGGATCAAATGTTCCCTGAGTGCGAATTAGGTCCTAGCAAGAGGTGCCTACTGGCCCTCTGTTTCTTTCCTTTGCAAACTGACATCTGTCTCTCTTTTGATGCAGAGCAGAAATTTTCTCCCTCAATGGCTGGAGTAGAGGTAAACTGAAATATTAGGTCTGGCCAATATTTTGTCTCTGGACATCTGAAATTTCTATGAGTCAATCATCTAAATCTATTCTGAATCAGCATGCCAACATGCAAGCCTCCCTATAACTGGTCAGAGAATGACCCAACCTCTCCACTAAGCCATTTTTTAAGCAAGGATTTTACCTTTGCAATACCTGTTGACATCTTGTATTATACTCATGCTTCATAAGAACCCAGGGATCCAGAGGAGAGGTCATCATTCGACTTCTGACAGAATCAAATGCTCAGGTGTGAGAGACTGTGATGCCACCCAATATCCATTCTCCTCTCCCTTCTTGGTAATAGAGTCCTATTTTTATTTAGGGCAATGATGTCTCCAGCTATATACTACATTTCCCAGTCTTCCTTGCAACTAGTGAAACAAACAAACAAACAAACAAAAAAAAAAAAACAGAAAAAGCCTTGGGTTCCTGATGGCATTGTAGAACTGCCATACTAGTCCTGGTTACTACCTCTAGGTATCCTTGGATGACTGAAAGAAATCAGACGTGTTTTTCTGTTATGTGCAGCTGAAACAAATCTTAAGTCTTGTAAAATTTATGTAGCACAGTTCCTGGCACATAAGTACAAAACAAATTACAACAATTTCTCAGGCATCCACTGGATGATCAGTTCAAATGATACTTCATGGAAACCAACCAAGTGCTCAGAGACAGAAAGAGAGAGAAGAGATAACATCTGCTTATCTACAAAGATAAAGCAGAAACTAAGAACTGTATGTGCCACTTAAGAAGAAGAATAGCAAATATTTAGGGGTTTATAGGCACTAAGCACTATTCTAAACATTTTACATGTATTAACTCCTCTGTATTCTCAGCAATTAATACAGCACTAGGAAAATTGTGGGTCCACAATAAATGTGTTGAATAAACAAATGACAGAAAGCCAGACACCATCTTGCTTATCTGGATCTGAGCCTGACCTGCTGACTACCCTGAGCATGATCTAGATTAAGTGACACACAAACTCTTCAGGCACACAGACAGCATATCCCTATGACCATGGTTCCTCCAAAGTCAGGATCATTTTATCTCCAGCAGACTGGGGAATCCATGTGTGCAAGGAATGTGTCTTTCTCCTGAAAGAGAGAATTTCACCAGTGCATCTCTTTCCTGAATTTGAAAAACATATAGCACTCTTAAAGATTTTGCCATCTCCCTGACCTAGGTGGTTCCAGAATGAAGATGTTGTCAGGGCACAGTAGTTAAGGTAGAGGGACCTCTGGGGGCCATCTGCCACACCATAGGGCCAGGCCCAAGCGGGAAGTTCTGGAGTTTCTGAAATAACCTACCAAGAACTGGGCACTTGCACATGCACCATCACAGTTCATGGTTATGATGGCCTCGTGAGTTACAAGGCCATTTCATGCAAAACACACTAAGGATTAGAGACATTGTGACTTACTTCATTCATCCAAACTTATTAAGCACCTACGATGTGCTAGGCATTAACTTCGGGAGATGTAAGAGAAAATATGGACTATTACTTTAAGGAGCATAGAATTCAGTGGGGAAGATAGACACATAAACAAAAATATCTAGTGACTGTTGCTGTAATGAAAGTATCAGGTATTATGGAGACATACTGGGACTAGCTCACAGAAGACTGGCTATTAGTGCTGGGGCACAGATTGGGGCAGAGATAGGAGGCAGAAGGGAAGTAGTCCAGGAACAGAGTGCAGTTATACAAAGTATGATAAGGAAAGTGCAGTTGGTGTAACTGGAGCATATGTTTGATGGCTTCGTACTGTTTTGATTTGGTAGGATGAACCACATTTTTCATAATGTTCTTTATTGTATGTTTCTAATTGTGGGGCCACAAGTGAAATTCTTGGGAGAATTTGGGGAATAGGAAGGCAGAAATGAAGTGGTAGCCATTTTGTAGCTCACATGTATTATAGCTGAACTGTTTATTTACTTCAGTGGCATGGAGAAATTTATCTCCCTTCCCCTGGTACTCCTTAGTTCCACTGGCTCCTCTAGCTGTATTTGTTTAGCTCCATGATGGAGGGCTCAAGATGCTTCTTGTTACAAAGGTCAGAGGCAACAAGTATGAACACAAGTTTCAGCCCGTGCTCAGAGAGTCTCAGCTTGTGCTTATGGACTGCAGCCTGCTCATGACCTTCCTTTCCCAACTACCTGTTTTTGGACCTCAGCCGCTGGCATTAGATGAGTTGACAGCCTTACAGAGACTGCTTAACCAGTTCCTACAATTGTGTAGCCCGGTAGCAAATTCTTACATATATATATACATGTATATATCTCTTATTGGTTTTTCTTGTGTAGATGAACTCTGACTAACAAAGAATTTGGTACCAGAAGTGGGATGCTACTTCAACAAACACCTAAAAATGTGGCAGTGGCCTTGAGACCAGCATTCTACCCAGGCAGTGGGTAGAGATCAGAAGAATTTTGAGGAGCATAATAGAGAAAGCTTATATTGCCCTGAATAGGCTGTTAGCAGAAATATAGAAACAAGAAGCCTGCCAGTAAGAGCTCACAAGTAAGGAAGGAACATATTACTGGAATATGGAAAAAAGAGGGGTCTTTATTACAGTGGCAGAAATATCAGCAAAATTGTCATCTGCTTTAATGGGAAAGCAAAGGTTGTAAGGGGTGAACCTGGTTATCCAGCTAAAGTGATTTCCAAACAAAGTGTTGAAGGCCCTGCCAGCAGCATCTTGCTGCTAATAGTGAAATGTGAGAGAAAAGAGGTAAATTGAGGGAAGAACTGTTAAATAAAAAGAAAGCAGGACTTGATGGTTTTAAAACTTCTCAGCCTCTCCAGGTGGCAAAAAATGCTGAAACTAAGAAATGACTTCTGAGCAGTCAGGAAAACATGGAATAGAGATGAGACCACTCCCTTCCTGGAGCTTCCTGAATCACCTCATAATAAACTATTTGTTTCTCGTTCTAATTTATGAGTAACCAACCGAAAACGCATCCTTACTTGTTTTTCTAAATTTCGGGGACTTGAAGCTCAACCACATACTTCCTCCAATTACAGGCCTCTGACCCTAGTAATAAAACTATTCTGCAGAAGCTGGCTGCACCATTGTGCAGCTGAAAACACACACCTAGCCCAAGAGCCATAGGGGCTGAAGTAGGGCCCAAGGAAGCTATGGAAAATTTTCACTGACCTAACCTTCACCTTACTTTTGTGATATTCTCACTCAGTGCCTTCTATAGTCTTTTCCTTAAGTGTATCACAAAAACACTGGTATTGGCCAGGTCTCCTCATTCACCTCTTTTAGGAAATTTTGTATAATCCTATGTCTTGACAAGGACACATTACTCACTATATTTCAATCCCAGCCCTTCCTCATAAACTACAGCTTATCTATCCAACCGCACCCCGGAAATCTACACTATGGTGTTGCAAAGGCAGCAACTCACATCAGAACTCATTCATTCTCTCTCTTTCTCTCTCTCTCTCTCCTCTCTCTCTCTCTCTCTCTCTCACACACACACACACACACACACACCCCAGAGAAAATACCTTTTCCAACACACCTGGTCTATGAAACCAGACCACCTGGATTTGAGTCCTGACTCTAACATTTCCTGACTGTGATACCTTGAACAAGTATCTGTTTTCACCTCCCTACATTGCAACTTCTTCACGTATGATTAAGGTTAATAATAGTTCTTACCTCATTTGGTTATTGTAAAGATAAAATGAGCTCTATATGTAAAACAGAAGTGCCTGGCACATATTATACTCTCCATAAATTTTAACTGTCAATATTGTTACTATTTTGATGAATTGCATCACTCAATAATCCAATGAATATCCCTTGAAGTCCCCTACTGCCCTGCAATCAACATGTATCCAATTGATCATCAAACTCATTGGTTCTACCTCCTAAACATCTTCCTAATCCATTCATATTTCTCTATCACAGCTGTTACCTCTTTAGTTAAAGCCTTCATGGTTCCCTCATCAATAAGGATCAGTGTATAACTGTCATGGCCCCCTACCTGGGTTTTATCTGAACCATAACCAAAACAACCCACCCCTCTGTACTTATGTCCAAATCCCCTCTTCACACTGTAGCCAGAATATCCTTCTAAACTAAACCTCTCATCATGTTTCTTCCCTCATTAAGAAGCCTTAAGAATAAAATCTTGGCTCTTTATGCCCTTCCCTCAGTGCTCCTAGCTGTCAACCCTACCCTCACCATCTTGCATCCTACGATCCAGCCACACTGAACTCTTGGAAAATTTTGAACTGTTTAAACTCTTAACATGTCCTTCCTCCTAGAGTCCTTGGTGCTATTAAAGAAAACTAGAGCCAGACAGTAGTTAAAGCAGTGAAAACAGATTTCATTCAGGAACTACAGTGATAGGGGAAAAGAGACCTCAATATAGAACTGGGCTCAATTCTGAATATAGCAAGGACAAGTGGGGATTTAGCCAAGGAGTAGGGTGGGTGTGAAAGGTAGGTGGATGGAAAATTACTAAGAAGAGACATCAAGGGTAGGGGAATTCTTTCTAAACTAACCTAACAAGATCTTTGCTGAAGGCAAGTCCGAGTAATCAGATATCAAGGATGGAGGATGAAGAATTTGATCAGACATCAAAAGTGATCAGATGTGGAGCTGGAGGAGCCCTTCCCAAACTTACTTAGTAGGATTCTTTTTTTTCTTTTTTTTTCTGAGACAGAGTCTTGCTCTGTTACCCAGGCTGGAGTGCAGTGGCCCAATCTCGGCTCACTGCAACCTCTACCTCCCAGGTTCAAGCAACACTCCTGCCTCAGCCTCCCAAGTAGCTGGGATTACAGGCACACACCACCACGCCCAGGTAATTTTTGTATTCTTAGTAGAGATGGGGTTTCACTATGTTGGCCAGGCTGGTCTCAAACTCTTGTCCTCGTGATCCACCCGCCTCGGGCTTCCAAAGTGCTCGGATTACAGGCCTGAGCCACTGCACCTGGCCACTTAGTAGGATTCTTGATAAAACTGATCTATGAAAGTTCAGCAAAAATTGGAGTCAAAGTCTAGGCCTAGTTGAGAAGAGGTCTCAGGGGAGCCTTATCAAAGTCTAATCAAGGAGAATCTTTGTAAGTGCTAAAATAAAACAAAAGAGAGGATTATTATAGCAAAGAATACTTCTTCTATAGCATTTATGCCCCCCCAATCACTAAATTTGTATGTGGAAATCCAATCCCAAATGTGAGAGCATTTGAAGGTAGGGGCTTTGGGCAGTGATTAGTTCATGAAGACAGAGGACTAGTGTCCTTATATAAAAGCCCCAGAGAGATCCCTTGCTCCTTCCACCATGTGAGGACATGAGAGAAGAGGTGGCCATCTATGAACCAGGAAGCAGGCCCTCACCAGACACAAAATCTGTTGACACTTCAGTCATTGTCTTTCAGCCTCCAGAACTGTGAGAAATACATTTCTGATGCTTATAAACCATCCAATCTATGGTACTTTGCAGCCTGAGTGACCTAAGACAGAAAATTGATACTCAGAAGTGAGGTATTGCTATAACAAATACCTAAAAATATGGAAGCAGCTTTGGAACTGGGCAATGGGCAGAGGCTGGAGAGTTTTGAGACACATGCTAGAAAAAGTCAACATTGCTGCAAACAGATCTTTAAGGGCAATTCTGGTGAGAGCTCAGAAAGAAAAGAGATCTGTAGAGAATGCCTCAATCTTCTTAGAGAATATCTGAGTAATTCGGAACAGAATGATGGTAGAAATATGGGTGGTAAAGCCATTCTGATAAGGTCTCAGACCTCATCAGAAATGAGGAACTTGTTGGACAATAAAAGAAAGGCCATCCTTATTATAAAGTGGCACAGAACTTGGCTGGATTGTGTTCATGTCTTAGTGTTTGGTGGAAGATAGAGCATGTAAGCAACAGAACTGGAAATTTGGCAGAGAAAATATCTTTAAAAGTATTGAAGGAGTGGCCTAGTCCCTTTTGACTGCTTAGAGTAAAATGTGAAAAGAGAGAAATGACTTACAAACAGAATTATTAATCAATACGGAAGCTGAACTTAAAGAATTGGAACACTTTCAGCCCATCTGCATTGAAAATAATAAGAAAGACTACTCAGGAGAGAATACTAAGGGTGTGGCCAAATAACCGTCCAACAGAGATTAGTCAGTCATCTCAAAAGAAGCTACAAAAAAAAAAAAAGGCAGAGGAGTAACCACCTGCATTGCCCAACACTGCCTCCCATCACTGGCTTCACTCCCCACACTGCAGCTCCAAGCAATTCAGCCACTCCTAAGTGAGGCTTCAGTGGGCCCTAGTGGAGGTTACCCTGTATCCAGCAAAGCTTTGGGTGTGTAGCTACCTCCACCTAGATTCCAAAGGATGAACTGCCTGGAGCTGCTGGCATGGAACCCAGGTGGAAGGCCACAGGGAAGTTTGGGACCACCACAGATATACCCCACTAGGGTAATGCCCAGAACTGTGGGGGTGAGTTCCCCCAGAGACCCTAAACCTATAGAGCCTCCAGTATACAATAGCAGCCTGGGAGAGCATCAGGCACACAACTCCCTCCCATGAGAGCTGTGGCAGGGACTGTGCCCAAAGCCGAGGCAACAGGGCTATCCAGAGCCTTGGGGGCCCAACCCATGTCCAGCAAAGCTGCAGAGGCAGGACTGCTGCCTCAGTGGTTCTAGAAGACAGAAACCCCAACACCGTGTGCCTAGAGAGCAAAGCATCAAGCCAAGGAGCCTTAAGGGATAATGTAATTTGCCTGTGGGATTTTAGACTTGCTCAGGACCTCTTCCTCCTTTCTTCTTTCCTATTTCTCCCTTTTGGAAGAGGATTGTCTATCCTCTGTCTGTCCCTCCATGGTATCTTGGAAGCACAGGACATGTTTGATTTCACAAATTCACAGCTAGAGAGGAATTTGCCTCAGGATGACTCATGCCTTGAGTCTCACCCATATCTGAATTAGATGATATTTAGAAGATAGTTTAGACTTTGGGCTTTTGAATTGACAACATGTGAGAAGTACGTGAATTTTGATGGGCCAGGGTGAAATGCTATAACTAAATATTTGCATCTCTCCCAATGTATGTGTTGAAACTCTATTCCCAATGTGATGGCATTTGGAGGTGGGGCCTTTGGGAGGTGATTAGGTGACTTGGGAATGGGATTAGTGCCCTTATAAAAGAAGACCCAAAGGGATCTCTCACCCCTTCAGCCACGTGAGGTTACAGTGAGAGGACAGCTATCTATGAACCACGAAGCAGGCCCTCACCGAACACTGAGTCTGCAGGCACCTTAATCTTGGACTTCCCAGCCTCCAGAACTTTGAGAAATAAATTCCTGTTGTTTATAAGCTACTCAGTCTATAATACACTGCAGCCCAAATGGACTAAGATAACCCCTATACTCCTAAGTGTCCCAGACAGCAACAGGTGAGTGAGGAGGTGTTTTGTTGGAGTCCTAGGTGGGAGAGGCAGGCTGGGTAGCAGGTGATCAAGGAGCAGTGGTGCACTTGGACCCTGGACTGCCCTGGCCCGCCCCATAGGGCCACTCCTGGCTGAGTGTAAATGCAAACTCTGCTTTGCTTGCTTGCAAGGCAAGGGATAACTCTGGCACCACAGGTTAACTAGTCTAATCACAGCAAAGGTCAGGACCCCAGTGATGGCAGCAGATCCTTCCTGCAACAGTGGAGGACAGCTCCATAGGAGAAGCAAACCAAGCCACTCTGATAGAAAGGCTTTTATGTTATAGGGTTTGAGTTTCCTTTTTTCAACCTTCCGGAAAAAAAAAAAAAGTAGTCAAGAGGCTGTCAGGCAGCTCAGCATCTCCATTAGAATTCAGAGTATTCCACGGTAATTACAAAACAGCTGTAATGGAAAATTGGTAGTCAAACCCATTTTCCAGCGACTAGAACGGTGAATGGGCTCCATTATGTTCCTAATTCTCATTAACTTAATTTGCATAGGAAACAATGAAGGAATACATAATGAGGTACAGTGGGCAAGCAGCCCAGCCCTGGCCCCCATGGTGCTGGGCTCAACCCACAGTGACCCACCCCAAGGGAGGGAAGGCCAAGTGCTACTGCTGGGCTGGACTCCACTGGGCAACCTGAGGCTGCTGCCCTGAGCTAGTCCAAGACCAGCGAGTTGGAGGATGACTGCTTGCCTGTCATTTGTCCAGGATCACCTTGCTTCAGCACACCCAGTGCAAATCCCATTTCTTCCCACCTCCCTCCCCTACTCTTGGTAAGGCAGAAGAACTGGAGCAGAAGGAGGAGGGAACTTGTTTTTGGGTAAGCAATTCCAGGCTTTGGCTGTGTGTGCACGCATGTTTCTCCCTACAAATCTGGTTTTAATTATAATTGGCCCTGGCAAAAGAATGAGATCAGCAGCTGGGGAGTGGGGTGGGGTTGGGGTGCAGGGATAGGCCTGAGCTGAGCCCTGGGTGCTTTTGAGGAAGTGAGGACAGCAGAGCCTAGCTCCAGTTTTGCTACCCTAAGCCATAGTGACCACATCAGACCAGGTCTTTGCTGGTGGATTAAATGGAACTCGACGTAAGGTAGAAACAGGTCACAGCCAAAGCTCAAAGCTCAATCAGTCAGCTGTGACAGTAGTGGAAAGCCAGAAGTTCTTTGTGTTCTCTATTTTAACAAATAAAATTACAAACCAAAAAAAAAAAAAATAGTGGTACATTCTACTCACAGTGAATTTAGGCATCTATGCTATTTTAGACACTATACTGGACTATCTCAATGAATCTTTACAGCAAAACTGCCAGATAAGAATTATATCAACTTCACTGACAGGGAAACTGAAGCTCAAATAATGCTATATGCTGATCGTTTAGCTCTTCACAGGCAAAGTCTGGTCTTATGGATCAGCTAGTCCAGCTAAGCTGATGCTTCCCAGACTTTCTAACTTCACAGCACTCACAGAAAATGATATTTGCATAAGGTACTCAGGGTGAAGGAGAGAGAATGTGGAACCTGAAGAAGCCCAAACTCCACTTGGTTGAAGGGTCAATATTTCAACCAACATGAGTTGGAAACCTCAAGTCTAATTCATAGGAAAATGCTGGCCCCTTCCAAGAGCTACCGGGAGGGTATATATGCCAGCAATATCCCAACAGTGTCTCACTTGATAAAACAGAAATGTCTGAAATACCACTTCTAGTTTGGGTTAATTATTGCCTTCCTCATACTTCTCTTTTTAAATGCATATCTCTGTAGGTGATGTATAATATTCATCCCATAAAGAAATGCAAGGTAAGGAGCATTTACCTCAAAGTAAGAGACCCAGATTCATTTCCTAATTCTGCCACCACATAGCTGAAAGAGTTATGCAATTCATTTCAAGGGAGCTGGACCAGATAACTTTCCTTCTCTTAACGCTCTGCAAAGGTACCTATGTAGGCTTTTGTCTTGAGGTGAGAATGGGAATGGGTCAGTGCTGCGCCAAATGCTGAAAGAAGAATGGCATAGGCAAAGTGAATGAAAACAACTCTTTTTTCCCAAAAATTAATCATTCCCAGCTGCTCCACACCAACCCTATTATCCTCATCATCTCCAACAGCAATTTCCTGAGAATGTACTAAGTTCTGGACATCACACATATATGGTTCATAATCCCCGTAACAACACTATGAGATGGGTTTCATCATCACTGTTAGATAGGGCACTGTCACGATAAGTGGTTGAAGCCACACATCTGGGTGTTGCACCTGCTCTTCGTGTGCTTCTCTGTCTCACCTCCAGCCTGCACTTTCTTTACTTTTCGCAATAACTTGCTGCCTCTCCTTTACCTCCCTCTGAGCCTGGAGTGGATGACATGCTCTCCAGCATTTCAGTGAATTCTTGATGCTCAGGGTGAATTTGGGAGCACAAGCATGTCCCATCTCATTGGCTCCCAATCTCATCCTCAGAGACACTACCTAGATCCAAAATGACTGGAAACTATTTAAGCAGAACTTTTGGTTGACTTGACCAATTGGATTGGTTCTTCAGGTGCCATAGCCATGCATCCCAGACACAGATACCCTTGACAACTGACACAGCAATCCCTTGTGTCCAAGGCCAAGGAAAACAACTAGTCTTCATTCATGTGCACAAACTCCTGTCTTTGTTTGTGCCCACCAGAAACCAGTTCATACAGTGCTCAGTGTTTGCTGGTTAATGAGTTGACTTACTGCCTTTATTAATAACCAAGACTAGTTCCTCTTTGCCTGATATGTGTAATCATTTTAGCAAGAGTTGTAGATAATTTTACATTTCTCCAGTTTGTAAAGCACGTTCATATTTTCCATCTAATTCTTCACATTTTTCCTCAAAACTGCTTGCTTGGGACTAGGCACTGGGAGGTGGACTTCTTTCTTGATGCCAACCTCATGGCTTAGGGAGTTGCTGTAGGATATGGCAGGAAAAGCCCAAGAGACCAAGTTCAATGTTCTAGTGTTGTCCAATTTCATCCCTGATTTTAAAGAGAAATACCAGCTGGCCTATTTAACCAAGGACCAGTTCCAAGCAACTCCCACTCTCAAATGGACTGGGTTTTAGATTAGTTTTCCTGCAGGTTCTCCAAGCACTGTCCCTCACTTCCTATATATAAGAGAGCAAAGCTGAAGATGTGCTAGAAAGATTCAGGGCTGGTTTGTTTGTTCCCTTCTTGGGTTCACTCAATGTCACTTACACACAGACAAAAACCCACTTGTGGCTGAAGTCTCCCACGCAGAGTTGCAGGCACGCAGCGTTCCCTTAGTAAAGTGCCTCTTGCTGTGTTCCTGGGAACCAGCACCACACCACACAGCTCTGCCAACTGCGTCACTTTTAGATTCTGGGCTTTGAAACCAAATAAAAATTGATATGTGTGTAATCACATTTGTTTAATTAAAGTAACACATCTGTGCAGTAAATATTCCAGCACGAGCTGGTCAATAGCAAATCCTCAGCATGTACAGTAATAATTGACTAATGTAATTAAATGCATGTCAGAGTTTTAAAAGAAAATATAATGAGATTTCATCATTTTATATGTACAGGTAATTAGTTCTTAGGAATGTGAGTAAAAGCAAATTATCTACAGATTTGAACTATCAGCAGATAATTCAAATGACCTAGTTTGGGAGAGAAAATGGTATCTAAAAACTAGAGAAATTTAAACCAAAACAAGCATTTTTTTTCCTATTAAATCAGAAAGCTACATTAAGAAATGAGAACGAATAATTTTGCTTAACATGTTTTCATGGAGCTTTTCTCTTTGGATGAGTTGTGCCATAGTAAGGGCACCAGGTTGGAGTGAATTCTCTCCTGGCCTCCTGGTTCATGCTCCTCTTCCAGCTGTCTAGGTATCCAGGAACTTCCTAGCCCCAAGCTCCGGGTCATTTTAAACAAATCTTTCTTTTAGTTTCTTCTGTGTTTAAGGAGCACCTCCTGCTGCTTCTTAACAGTTCCTGTTTCGTCCAAGAGTTATCATCCAAGTTCCTGGATAGCACGTGCACAGGGCTTGGGAAGGGCATTCCAAGAGTAAGGGAACAATATGAGCAGATGATGCAAAAATAGAGAAAAGTACATGTCCTGTTTGGGAAGCAGAGAGGAGCTCAGTCTGGCTGGGGAAGAATCCAGTAGAGCAGAAGGAGATGTGGCTGTCAAAATAGGCGAGAATATGATGGGCAGAGACTTGAATATTGGCCAAGAAGTTTGAGCATCATTCTCTGAAGGCCATATCAAGTTGCTGAAGATGCTGATTTTTGCTACTTCACTCAATGCTAATCATGCCAAATGCTTCAAAAATCTCAGCACTCAAATATAAACTAGCTGCTTGTAGAAACAATCAAGTCCTCATCACCAAAACCTGGTCATTTTGACATTAGGGTTATTTTTCTCCACGATGAAAGCTATCTGTACACTTCTCTCTCCCACTGGGTGATGCCTTAATGTCTTTCCCTTCTCTAAACTCCTGCAAATGTTGACACTGCCACCTTAATGGTCCACCTTAGTGTCTTATCTTAGCAACTGTAGCTCTGGATTGTAAATCATGTCTTGTGTGAGTTTTACTGCCATAGTCAGACTAAGCATGGGCAAGGACAGCATGAGCCTATCCTGCCCATGTGAATTTAAATTTTCCATATGTATACACAGGCTGTTTAGCTTCATCTTTGCTGCCACGATTCTGTGTCAGGAAATAGCAGTGAGAGAACAGAATGACCATGATAAATGCAAGATTTGGCCATCGTTTGATATGCCAGCCAGATGTTCCTCACTAGTTGGAGGGCAGAAGCTTTGTGGAGTTTCATGGTCAGTGGCTGTACTGAAGGATATGCCACCCACTCCCTGGCTTGCATCCCTTGGGATTAGAGCCTTCCTTCTCTGGGACAGTTTGTGCTGGTGCATCAGTGACCAGAACTAAGCATCAGTGTGGGCCCATATTTAGAGCTTAATAGTTGGCAGTTAATAGTTCCTACAACAGCAGCAAAAAATGCAATAACAATAGTAATAAAGAGGAAACCTATATATTAAAAGACACAGGCATATCAACCAATAACAATGTATTTATTTAACAAATAACAAGTAACTTATTTTGATCAAACAAACTGAAAATTCTACATATAAAAAAATGGAGAAATAAAATCACTTGCTAGATATTTGTGCATAAGGAATTTTTAAGTTTTTTTTTTGTTTGTTTGTTTGTTTTTTTGTTTTTTTTTTGAGGCGGAGTCTTCACTCTGTCGCCCAGGCTGGAGTGCAGTGGCACCATCTCGGCTCACTGCAAGCTCCGCCTCCCGGGTTCGCGCCATTCTCCTGCCTCAGCCTCCCGAGTAGCTGGGACTACAGGCGCCCGCCACCGCGCCCGGCTAATTTTTTTGTATTTTAGTAGAGACGGGGTTTCACCGTGTTAGCCAGGATGGTCTCGATCTCCTGACCTCGTGATCCGCCCGTCTCGGCCTCCCAAAGTGCAGGGATTACAGGCGTGAGCCACCGCGCCCGGCCTTTAAGTTTTAGGTGTAACAATTATGTCATGGTTTTAACCTGTCAATCTTTTTCAACAGAGCCCTTACATTTTAGAGATACAAACCAAAACACATACAGATGATAGGATATAATGATGTCTGCATTTCCTTCAGAATAATCAAAGAGAGGGAGGAAAAAGGAGTCAGTAAGGTTATGAATGAAAAAAAGAATGTACCAGTAATTGTTGGAGCTGGGAAATACATACTAGGGCTCACTATACTGGTTTCTTGACATTTATATATATTTAAATTTTTCATTTAAAAATTGATAATTCTGATTTTTAGTTAGCCAAAGAGAGAAGTCCTTCTGGGTTGTTAATTTATGGCTAGAGTTTGAGGATGGACTGAGGCTGAAGCTCTGGATTCCATTTGTGGCTAGGGTTATACATTTATAATTTATCAAGTATAGAGCAATCTATGACCAAAGAAAGAATCCAGCAGTGGTCAGACAAAATATAAAGTGGATGATCATGATTATGGGGTAACTTGGGTCTGGTCTTGGGCTCAGTCTGTGGCCAGCCTTAGAGATTGGTCCAAAGCTGGAATTAAGAAGAAACTGTAGCCAAAGGAGGAGGTCATTCTTTCTGGAATTAAAGATGGTCTATGCCATCAATTACAGAATTCTATATTTCCAGAGCTAAAATTCAAACATGTGACCAAATGGAAAGGAAGTTTTAGATTTTCTCTGTGGTGACATGGGGTGGATGGCATGTTGGGTCTGATATGACATCGTATCAGTGATTGACAAGATTTAGAAGCCAGTGTGTTGAAGTCGGGATCAACTGTGAATGACTTCAGGGAGCTTATTTGTGACTGGGGTTAACGGAGTCTACAGTTCAGTTTCTCACTGGGGTTTTGAGGTGGTTTTACACTATAGGATGCACAACTAGTATTACTTGAGGAAGGAGGGTATCTAAAAATGTCACTAACTAGGCCCTAGCTGAGGCCACTGATCCTGGAACTCCAAGGTCAGGGCCAAGACTTTGATGAGAAGCCCTAAGTTACAGTGTCACAGAGTGACCAAACTAAGGTATCCTTTATATCTGAAGTTAAAAGGTGTTCTGTGACTACAGTTGCAAGTGTAAGGAGTTAGTCAGTGGCTACATAATAGAGAAATATGTGGGCCTCCAGAATGATGCAGCAAGTCTACTTTTTTAGCACTATGCTAATCCTGGGGTCCTGATTCAGACCACCCAAGAAGCACACATAAATAATGTGGTGCCTTGATTTAAAACAATGCTTCTGACCTACCTATGTAGCACATATTGGAGTATTTTTACCTGAAACAAGAATAGGTTTCTCCACTGAGAAGACCAAGGTCTAGAGCCTATCACCATTCAAGATCATGGATAAATGGTCCATTAGGAAACCGAACCTCAGATCATGGCTTCAATTGATTCCTGCACCAGCCCACTTAGCTAACTCACCTAGCAAGTATAGAGTAAAATATATGATAAGCAATGGGGCTGAATGGAAAGAAAGTCACGAGTATTATAAATTTAAATGATAGAAGGAGGGTCTCTTAGTCTGTTTAGTGTTGCCCTAACAGAATGCACGAGGCCAGATAATTTATAAAGAAAAAAGTTTATTTTGCTCATGATTCTGATGGCTGAAAATTACAAGATTAAGTAACTGCATCTGGTGAGAGTCTCCTGCTGCTTGAATTCACGGCGGAAAGTAGAAGAGGAGCCAGCATGTACAAAGAGATCACATGGGAAGAGAAAAATCAAGGAAGTGAGACTCCTCTTAATAACCTGCTCTTATGGGAACTGATACAGTTGGGATGCTTGTCCCCTCAAAATCTCACTTGGAAATATGATTTCCAAAGTTGGAGGTGGGGCCTGGTGGAGGTGATTGCATCATGGGGCCAGATCCCTCATGAGTAGTTTAGCACCATCCCCTTAGTGATAAGTGAGTTCTTTCTCAGTTAGCTCACAGGAGATCCAGTTGTTTAAAAAACTCCGGGACCTCCCTCTTCTTTCTCTCTTGCTCCTGCACCCACCATATGATGTCCCTACTCCCCCTTGCCTTCGGCCATGACTGTAAGCTTCCTAAGGTCTCACCAGAAGCAGATGCTTCCTGTACAGCCTGCAGAACCATGAGCCAATTAAATCTCTTTTCTTTATAAATTACCCAGCCTCAGGTATTTCTTTACAGCAATGTGAAAATGGACTAACAAAGGAATTAATTCATTCCCATGAGAACTAAGACTCACTCACCCACAAGGGAGTACATTAATCTATTCATGAGGAATCTACCCCTATGACCCAAACGCCTCCCACGAGGCCCCGCCTCCACCCTGCGTACTGGGGATCACATTTTAACATGCGTTTTGGTGGGGCAAACGACATCCAAACCATAGCGAAGGAAGAGACGAAAGATGTGTCTCCTACTTTTCCTTAATTAGTAAATGCTTTCTTAAAGAGGCAAAATTCTGCAACCCAACATGTTGCTACAGATTCCATTTAATTAGTCTATGACATGCTTAATGCACGCCTATTGTTTGTACCCATGAGGGTGTCTAAGTCATAGCTCTGTTCATAAGAAGCTTGTAACCTAGGACAGCAGGGGCTCAGAGTGAGCTGAACAGGAAAGACATGAGAAATGATGTGAGTGGACTAGGTTACAACACCACTAGGTTGATGGTCCCTGTTGGCTCATGGTTCTGTAGGCTGTACAGGAAGTCTGGTGCCAGCATCTGCTTCTGGTGAGGCCTTAGGAAGCTTATAGTCATGGATGAAGGCAAAGGGGGAGTAAGTGCGTCACATTGCAAGAGCAGGAGCAAGAGAGAGAGAAGAGGCAGGTCCCAGACTCTTTCAAACAACCAGATCTCCCGCAAACTAATTGAGCAAAACTCACTTATCACCAAGGGGATGGTGCTAAACTATTTATCACTATTCCAAGGCTCCAAATGGTCTTCCAGCATCTCATTAAGAAGAAGAGTTAATCACTGTTTCCCTCTTAGATGACTTCTGGGACCAAGAACTGGTCAGAATGCTTTTTACACCGATCCTGAGACCACCAGAAGCACATTATAGCTCCTTTAAGGTGGCCTGCACTCTATTGAGATCCTGACCTGGGTTCTGGCAACACTGAGAAAAAACACAGAGAAAAGGTAGCTATATAGGATGAAATGTTCCAAGAGAAGGAGCTCAGAGAAATGGTAGGTAAGGTAGGTTGACTGGTGTCATTAGAGATGATAAACACTGCAGTTGCCTACCAAATGCTATCACTTTTCCTTCCTACAAATAGAATTCCAATTTAATTCAGGGAGGCAATGCACTTAGTTTCAAAGACCATTTCCTGGCCTTCCTTGCTATTAGAGGTGATCATGTAACAATGTAACTAATAAGATATTAGCAAAATTCTGCTGGAGAAATACATAAAGCACTCCTTCCTCCTTTACACACATCCCAAGTTCCAACGCATTTTTTTCTTGCAGCAAGGACAAGAGTATTGAAATCACCAGTTGATACACAATAACATCCTTGAATCTGTTCCAGAATTGGATGCACTCTTCTAAATCATTCTTCTCCAGCCAGTGACAAGGAAAGAGGCATTTTCTAGGTAGGAATGTCTTAGTCTATTCACACTGCTCTAACAAAATACCATAAACTGAGTTACTCATGAAAGTTATTTACACAGTTCTGGAGATTGAGAAGTCTAATATCAAAGAGTTGCGATTTAGTGTTTGGTGATAGCCTGTTTTCTCCTGGCTTGAACCTTCTCACTCTGTCCTTACATAGTGGAAGCGACGAATGAGCTTTCTTGGGCCTCTTTTATAAGGGCACTCATCCCTTTTATAAGGGCTCTGCCTTCATAATCTAATCAACTCCCATCTCTTAATAGCATCGCATTGGGGTTTAGGATTTCAACCTGTGAATTTTGGATATTCAGACCCTAACAGAGCCACTACTAGGTCTGTGCTAGAGCCTTGGATGGTGCTATGACCGCACCATGCTAGCCCGAGCCATTGCAAATTGCCATCGCACATTGCCATCCAAGCAGGCTTGACAGAGGCCCTGAGCATCAGAAGAAGTTCCTCTTTCCCTAGTGCTTCCCCAACCAGAGAAACAGCAGGAAAAGGACATAAGCAACCCACATCTCGTTACCTGTGAACTTGTGGCATCTACAGTAGAAAAGAGGAAGGATGTATAGATGACCTGCAGAAGCTTATTTGGGAATGTCAATTGATGTGGCGAGGGCTATGGCAAGAGCTAGGACATGCTGGATTCTAGGTTCTGAATGAAACTCTTCTATCTTCCTGTTGAATTAGCTGAGGTTATAGTAAGTCAAGGATCTAGAAGTCATGGCTAGCTTCAGAGTGTGTCCAGTGACATGTGAGAGTCACCAGACCATGAGGCTACAGAGGTAGACCAGATACCAATACCAGAGTTCCTTGTGTAGCCAACAAAGAATAGGTCTTGACTGAAAACTGGCCAAGAGGATAGGACTAGATCTTCATTGTCTCTGCTTACCAAGGTTGGACCTCAGAGAATAACTTTCCAATTCTCCCTCCAAAGTAAGCAAGAGCCAAAGGCTCTCACACAGGCTGTGTTAGCTTGGACACAAGAACTGGGAATGGAGGAAAGCTGGGTGGCCTCTGATAGCAAAAAGTAGAGCAAATGGGAAACAAAGTCTGCCATTTTAAAGGTCAACTCTAAATAGCTAAGTAAGGGCCATGAAGTCCAAATGGGAGGGGAGAATCAGAAAGATTCTCTTGTCTCCAAAGAGAAAGGACCTCAGCAGAGGGCAAGCAAGATGGAAGAATTAGATTCCAGAGGAAGGAGTCTGTCCTAGCCCATAATGGGAAGATATTATGACAGGTGAGTTCAAATAACAACAATCTTGTGTAACCATTATTATTATTACTTGATAAATATTATTATTACTACCTATGAATGCAGATGAAGAAGCTAAAGGTCTGCGAGATGCAGAGTCAGGCAAACAGCAAGCAGCATAAGAAAGAGCAAAGCTCCAGCTTGCATGTTCTGCATATGTATCCCATTTTTCAGAAGAAATAAAGAAAAACTAAAAAAAAAATTTAAATAAATCAATAAAAATTTTAAAAAAGATCAAAGCTACAGCTGCAATACCAAAGCCCAATTTTTTTTCTTTTGTGTGTGTATGTGTGTCCTTAATTCCATGCTGAAACATGTTCAGAGAAAGAGAAAAAGAGAGAGCACCTATATGTTGGGGGAAGTGAATGAGAAAGAAGAGGGTCAGCCAGAAGAAAATGATGATAATAATAGATAGTCCTGAATGTCTTGCTGAGAGGTTTTCTGTTGATTTGACAATAAAGAAGATCCATTGTAACTCCTTGAACCAGGGCAGAGACCACAAAAATAGTGTTTGGGGATGTTTAATCTTGCAGGGGGAACTGGAAGGTAAAAGCCTGGGGAGCAGGGCACTCAGGCTTCAAGAATCAGGGTTACCTGTGTTCCCTCCTTGGCCACTGAGTCAAGAACAACCAAATTGTTTCTTCATCAATTTCCTTTTTCAGGCTTGTTGTTTCCCATTTCTAACAGAGAACGAAGGTTACCAGTTAAGATCATTTGTATGGGGATTTGCACCTCTGAGAGAAGTTCCTCCTTTAAAACATAGCGATATGTTGAATCCTCTTTGGTCCTCATTTCACATGAAAAAGAAATGTCACAAGCAACATTCTCACCAGCTACATTAGGAGGTTGAAGTTAACCTCCCATCTAAAGAGGAAAATCCTATAAACAGCCAAGTGTGGCAGACAGCCCTGTATGTTACAAGATGGGACCTTCTTGAATAAGAACTTGGAATCGATGTTGCCAGGGTCGCCTCCAACTCTGTGATATTATGAGGATGAGATTCTAATTTTTTAATATCAGGTCCAGCCTTCTGCCTTTAAGAAGACCTGCACTCCTGGAGGAAGCTCAAATTTCTGTTTGCCAAGGCTTTCTGCATTCCAGGGACTTGGCACTTGCTGATTCCTCTTCCTGGATGGCTCTTCTTGCTCTTTGCAAAGGTGGCTCATTTTCTTTTTCCAGGTACTTGCCTAAAATGTCTTTTGCTCACAAAGGGCTTTCTTAACCACGTACTTAAGTGGATCACCCTGTTTTTTTCTCATGATAGAACCCTAGTTATTTCCTACATGAATCTTACTACACTCTGACAATTGTATATGTTTGTTTGCTTTCTTATCTTCCCAAGAGAATACTAAACTCCGTGCTGGATCCCCAGGATGTAGTACAGTGTCTGGCACATAGTGGGTCATCATGAAGTGCTGGAGGGATGGATAGATGTTTAGATGGATGGATGGATAAGTAGATAGATAGATGGATGGACGATGGGTGGAGGGATAATGGATGGATGGATGGATGGATGGATGGATGGATGGATGGATGGATGCATGGATGGAAGAATGAGCAAATATTTCATTAAGTATGTCATGTAAAAAGAAGGTTATGAGGTCAAATGAGTTTGGAAAATGTGTTCTCTTCCCTTCTTGGAGATTCACAGTGCACATTAGCATTTTAAAGGGTATGAAAATTCCCCAGGAAGAAAAAACTTACTTAATTTTATTTTACCCAGCATTTCCTCAAGTTATTTTAACTCAAAATACTTCTTTTTCATGGTACACTTACTTAACATCCTGCCAAAGAATGTTCCTTGAAACACCAGTTTGGAAAATCTGCTCCTTTATAACCATTGCCATGTCGAATAGTAATTATTTTTTAACTCTCCTTCCAGGCTGTGAGATCTCTGAAGATATAGACTGAGACTTACTCATCTTCATATCCTCAACGTATAGCACAGTGCCAGGCACAGAGCAAATACTCGGAAATAATTGAGTACCTGAGAAGGGAGGAAACAAGAGGGAAGAAGGGAAGAAGGAAGGAAAGGAGGGAGGAAGGGAGAGAGAATGTAGCTGGGTTAGTCCATAAGTAATTACTTACTGATATGTACTTCAGTTGACTTTGAGGCAAATAGTAAAATGCTAATGATGACCTTACTATGTCAGAAGTCAGCATTACATTAACCATCTCAGATAAATTTTAGATTAATAATTGACCTAGGGTTAGGATTTAGGGTTAATTCACAATAAAACCTTCCTGTGTCTCCTACCCCCTCTCCCCCAACACACACACATAGCATTCTTAAGCTGGGCTCTCTCCTGTGTCTGAGAGTCAGATAATTACTGTATCTAGAGAGCACTAGCAACAGTGTTACATACTGGTTAAGAATATAGGTTTTGAAGGCAAATCCAGACGCCACTGTTTACTAGCTGTGTGAACTTAGACAAAGTACTTAACCTTTCTAAGGCTCAGTTTCCTCCTCTGTAAAATACAGACAGTAATGATATATAATTATAGTGCTGTTGTGAATATTAACTAAGATTAAAATAATATGAGCTCAGGACAGCACCTATCATGAAGCAAGTAATCAATAAACTACTACTACCTCCTGGAAGAAGACTCCCTTTCCAGTACTGACATCAGGAGCTAAGGTATTTTATCTCCCAGGTGAATTGCCTTTAGAAGAATAGCTAGGAAAATGCTTAACTCAGAAGAACAGTGTTAAAATTGTAAGATTTCAGGTCCATAGAAGGACAATTTCAGGGAATGGGGCTCTTCAAATCTTACACCAAGATTCTATATCCCCTTTGAACACCTTGTGAAATTGCACATGATCCTATTTCATCTAGCACTTCGTAGATGCCCTCTGCACCACAAGGTTGGTGGGAAACCAATAATAAGCACACTTTCTCTAGAGAAAATTCAACCCACACTGTGTAGAAATGCACTTGGAGCCAGCTTTGTCCCCTCCTTCCTTGTAATCATGTAAGACTCATTCCTTTTTTCTTCACTGCTCTTTGGGGTTTGTGAATTACAAACACAGGTAACTTCTGTCTGCACAATGCCTGTAGGTACCTCAGGGAAAGGAGGAATTGGAGGGGCCATGAAAAGCAGGACTATTCATGGTCTTGTCCTAGAGTGGTACTAAGGAGGGATGGGCTAGAGAGGGGGTATGGTTACAAATTTTTCACCTATGCAGGGCTGAACACAAAATAAACACACAGGAAAGACTGAAATGAATTAAATACAAAAATACCATCCAAGAATTATTATTTTTAAGGAGGACTTAGATTCAGGACAAAAACAATATTCTTCCTTTCTGATTTAAAATATGCCTCAGTTATGGCCCCAATAGAAGAGTTACCTGCTCAAAAGGCTGAAAGGAACTCAGAGTCTAATGTAATCCCTCAGCCCCTAGACAAGATTCGTGTTAAATCAGCTCAAATGGTCTTTACCTTTCTTTTAAATAAATTATAAACTCATCTAGAAAATCACAGACTCTTAGAGGTGGAAGGATCTCTTTCCTGAAATCCAACATCTTTGACAGATGGCTGTACAGGCTTGGAGGGAGGAGGGGGATGAGTTCAAGAGCTTCATCCCACATCTCTATTCTTTAGAAAGTTAGTTCTTGTGTCAAGCTGAAATCTGCTTCACTGTAGCTTCCATCTGCTGTTCCAGTTCTGCCATTTGGAGCCACACAGGACATGTCTGCTCTCTTCCATTTGACACCCTTTCATTCCTGACCTCCACCTCCCATTGTCTCTCCTCTGCACAAAACATCCTCCTTCTCTTTGAACATTCCCCACATGCTGTGGTTTCCATATTCTTTACTATGCTAATAGCCTCCCTATGAAGCCACTGTTTGGTTATTGTCTGTCTTAAAATGTATCTTCTACAACTGAGTCCAAATGTCCTAGATATGTTCAGGCCCACACAGAGCACCAAGAAAATCAGTGGTGAAGAACAACAGCTTTTTCGGTCAGATATACTTGGTTTCATCATGTCCTCGCTCTGTGTCCCGGCCAAGTTAAACTCTTTGAACCTAAGTTTCTCCATTCATAAAATGAACATAGTAATGTGGTTTTCAGGAGTCGTAGTCATATATAAAAAAGCATTAAGCACAGTACTTGGTACATGGTTAGTGCAGCATAAATGGTGGCCACATAGAATGTTGATTTTTTTGTATTATTAGACATGATACTCCATTACTAGTATAAAATTTTAACAGCTATTCATGCCATTAATTCACAATGAGTCAGCCAAAACATAATTTTTTTCTACAAATTATTGTCAAGAAACATCTCTCCTACCTTGTTTTTGTGCAACTTGTTATTTGAATCCAAATTCAGAATTTGTCTGTATTCATGTTTATCTTCTGGCTCATTACTCCAACATATCAATGTCATCTTTCATGGGTAAAAAAGAAAAGATCCTCCCTTGGCCACAAGCCACAGCACTTGACTGCACACAAAGTCAGGAAGCTTTTCTAACATAAGCAGAACCCCTGTGCAGTTGGAGTCCTATTGCATCATGGTTTCTTTCCCCACCTGGGACTCCAGTGTCCAGACTTCCACCATCAGGAATTTGATGGTTTCATTCAACAAGTTAAAGGCATATTTGTCGAGTGCCTTTTCCGTGGCAATGACTTCTCTTGACTGGAGCTATGCAGTGGATAAGACAGGCAAGACCCCTACTCTCATCAAGTGTACATTCCCGAGGGGGAGGACAAGCAAGAAGTGCATATATCAGATAAGTATAGACCATACATATTATGTGTGAATAAAGCAGATGGCAAAATGGAGAGGGATGTGGGTGGGGAGAGGACCACTAGACTGGTGGTTCCAGAAGGCACTCCCTACCGAGAGCATGACCAGGAGGTGCCAGACCCAACAGATGTATACGTAAGCACTCCCCTGGTCTATTTGGTTGTTCCTTTTTTATAAATATGAAAGACACCAAAATGAATGTCATTAAAAGCAGTAAATTGCTCTATCTTCAAAGCTTCTAAAAGCCTGGCTCGAGTTGTCTACCCACAGCAAGCTCCTCTGGCTCATGAAACAGAGCCTTCTTTGCTCTTGCCAGGAATGACAGCAGTTTAGTGTGATAATCTGGAATATCATACGCTCTTTGGAAGTTAAGGGAGCAGTTAAAATGGGAAAACATATTTTCACTAAACTGGTTCACTTGGGAAACAAAATCTTATGAGATCCATAAGAAGCTGGACACAGTAGGCCTTCTTGGTGGGAAAGAGTCCGGGCATCGTTTCTGTAGAGCTCGGAGGTAGGGCCCAAACTCATTCCCTGAATTGCTCTCCATCAGTGTAAGAGCACCATCCTCATGGGACTATCTGATTTCTCACGAAAAGAGGCCTCCTTCTTTTCTAATCAAAAGATTAGAGGTGCACTGGGGTAGGGCTTGTTGTTTCAGCCGTTCTCTCCTGGGATTCCAGGTGTACTGCCACTGAGAGCAATTTGTCCTATTTTTTTCCTCAAGATGGCCTCTTCCTACCTAAGTATAGGACTTCACTTTTTCTAAAGCCCCATTGGAAAACAACATGAGAAAAGAGGAGACTAACAGTGCTAACTAATACATACACCTTGGTCAGAAACTGGGGAGAAGCTCCACTGGTTCTATGAGCTCTGGAGCTGAGGGGGTTATTGACTTGGTACTTGAGCCTGACAAGGAGAACAAAACCACAGCTTGAAAAGATGATCTCATCTTTTCCTGTGGAGAAAATTAAGTCTTGAATCAGAAGTACAGGTCTACCTCATCTGACCCTGGCCCACTCACCCGCTATTGCAGTGGGGCCTTCTTTCTTAGGTAATCAGGAGTTGTTCTGGGCCCCTACCCCAACACCCAGACCCCAGAATTCCTCACTGATGCATTTCACATATACTCTCAGGTTACACTTTCCCTGGAATAATACTGTGTCCACATTTACAGGTATATCAGTATACACTTTTCCACATTTACAGATATATAGGTGTAAATACATAGAAAACTTAATGGAAAGATTCGTGCAAAATGCTCACAGTAGTTACCTCTGGGGAGGTTTGAGTTCAGAAAAGGGAGATCAAAGAGAGTTTTTTTATATATCTCTACAGTTTTAATATTTGGAAGAACAATGTTTTCAGAACTTACTTGTGCAATGGAAATTAACTGTGTAAAAAAAACAAAAAACACTACCAGCATCTGGGTAGAAATGAATCAGATGGACTACGAGACAAAAAAAAAAAGAAGAAGAAGAAAGAATAAAGAACAGGCTCAAACTTCTCCTGTACAGCACTAAATATGAGAAGACTCAAAAGAAATACATAGAATTTGGGGGGAAATTCTATAACCAACCCAGTGGTTATTCTGTGATGACTATGACAACAACATATCTTCTGAATAAAATTACTCAGAAACAATCAGTTAATCCAAAAAGGAACTGTGTTAAATAACTTAGAATAAAAGATTACAGTTCAAGAGGAATGGTGCGAGTATCAAAAGCACTTAAATGTAGAATTGAGTCTGAATGATTATAGAAAATGTGGACTCAAAAAAAAAAGAAAACATTTAAAGAACATAGGTAATGTAAAAATAATTAATTATTAAAATTCCAGTTCTGAAATTCCCCAATAACAACAAAAGCAGGAAATGAATGGAGAGTTAAAGGCATGGCATAAAGTAAAACTGTATTAATGTCTTCATCCACAGAGTAGGCAACTGACAGCTTCTGCTTTACTTGGGCAAGTCACTTAACTTTCTGTGTCTCCAAATCCTGCTGTGAAGACCAATTTAATGAATATACATACATTGCTTAGCACAATAGCATGACATGTATTAAGAGCTCAAAAAACATTAACTGATAATTATAATTATCAATATTATATTGACTTTTATACTTCTAAAAATACAGGCTCCAGTATATATTAGGCTCCTTGATTTTTAGTAGAATAAAAAAGATGCATCCTTAGCAATTCACAGGAGAAAACAAACGCAAATAAAATATCATCTACATACATATAACAGAAAACCAAAAGCTAAAGAGAAATAATACATAAAAAGCAAGAAATGAAGGTAAAAAGATTTAAAATGAACATATTGTGTGGGTTGGGTGCTCCTTCTATAAGCAGCTGAAACCCTGATTTAAATTGGCTTAGGGCCAGGCGCAGTGGCTCTCGCCTGTAATCCCAGCACTTTGGGAGGCTGAGGCAGGTGGATTACTTAAGCCCAGGAGTTTGAGACCGGCCTGGGTGACATTGTGAAACCTCGTCTCTACCAAAACTAAAAAAAGTTAGCTGAGCATGGTGGTGCGCTCCTGTGGTCCCAGTTATCCGGGAGGCTGAGGTGGGAGGATCACTTGAGCCTGGGAGGCGGAGGCTGCAGTAAGCCATGATCGTGCCACTGTAATCCAGCCTGGGCAACAAAGTGAGACCTCATCTCAAAGAAATAAAATAAAATAAATTGGCTTAAACAACAAATAAAAAATTGCCTAATTTTATGTAACAGGAGCACAAGATTAGAACCACCACCAGACCATTGATTTAGAAGCTCAGGGATACTTTCAAGAGTCCCAATTCTTCCCTCTGTCATCCTTTTGAGGACTTCCCCCAAGGCAGGCAGCAAGGCTGCTACCTATCACATTTCCAGGAGTACCATTTCAATGTGATCCCGCTCAGCAGAAAGACCACCTATTCCTGTGGCTTTCTTAGGAGCAAAAACATATTCTCCAGAAAAGCCTCCCAGGCCATTTCCTTTCTCAGTGTCTTATCCAGAATTGAGTTACCTGCCCATTCCTAAGCCAATCACTGATACAAGTTGGGATTGCACTTGGACCACCTGGCTCACCCTGGGAGCTAGAGTGGAGTCAGGCTCTCCTGGGATGCAAAGGCTGAATTCCTATAAATATCTGGGCTCACTTGAGACAAGGCAGGAAGGAAAAGATTCTGGGCAGGGAATAGCAATGTTCACTACCCATATCAGTTTTGAAAATCACTGTCAGTGTAATTAACTCCCTCACTAATAGACAAAGGCTTTTTTTTTTGTTTGGTCAAAATACAAAATACTTAAGCTACAACTCAAACAAGGTCAGAAATAAAGGCTAAGCACTTAGCCAAGATGTATGCACACACAAAGGAAACAGGGATAGAAATTGCAAACAAAGCATTAAACAGGCCAAGAGGGGCATTTTAGATTGATTATGGGTGTAATCCACAATTAAGATACAAAAAAACGCACAACCTCATTTCACACTGTTATAGCATAATAGAACGAAAGCAAAATCTCTGACAAATGAGAAAAAACCAAGTCATACAGTCACCGCAGAAAAGTTGGACACATTTCTCTCAGGTTATGGCTGATTACATTGTCAGAAAAGGGTGGAGAATTATAAATAATATGACTAATAATGCTTATCTAAAACATTTCTAATTTAAATGTCTTCTAACCTGGCTAGCCTGGTCTAAAATAAAATTCAACTGATGGCTCCAGTCATGATCATTTTAATCACCCACCTACCCTAGGAAGCAATAATGATTTCAAGGTGCACTCTGATGTTTCTTACAGCCCCTCAGGGCTCCTCATCCCAGGTCTGCTTCATCAGTCCCCAGGACTGAGTCCTCCTGTTCATCCGTGTACCCCCACCACCTCCAGCTGCTTGGCCACCATCTTTGGTACCCTGCCACTGGACCAAGGCTGCCCTCACCTTGGCAGAGGTCTCATTTCCCCTTCCCTCTCTGCATGGGTCTAGAAGATACCAAAGCAGATAACAGCTTTAGCAAGGATTTACTGAGAGTTCATAAAGAAGGAAAGAGAGAACCAACTATCCTTGTCAACAGATGTACCCACTTCTGGAGGCCTCAACCAGGGCCTGCCCTCAGGGTTCCTCCAGCAACCCTCCCTGCCCTGCCTCACTCTGTTCCTGAGAGCTGGACCTTTCTGTACAGCTGTGCTCTACTGCACTCTCCAGGATAATATTGGCCTCCCCAACCTTGACTGATTGACTGTCAGTATTAGTATTAGAGTCTATTCTAATTAGTATTAGAGTCTATTTCTGAAGCTGCTTTCCTGTACCACTGGTTCATTTAATAATTTTTGCTTTGACTGTGGGAAGGTCTGTCAGCTTCAGATGGAATCACTCATGTTTCTAATGGCTGTGTGTGCTCTAGCCCACTGGTCTCATCAGTGCTATCCAACAACTTTTACTTTTTACTATGTTTTTGAAATTCTTAGAATTAAATTTCATCTTGGGTATCCCATTACAGAAATATATCTAACTATAGATACTACCAACAGAGAACACTGTATCTTTTCAAACACACATGAAGCACTTAAAAAAAAAAAAAAAGCATTCTATATTAAGTCATAATAAAAATCTGAATAAATTGCAAAGAGAAGAAATTTTGCAAGTGAATAGCAAAGAGAAGTAACAACAAAACACAACCACTTGGAAAATTTAAAGGTATTCCTAAATCACACTGGAATTAAATGTTTTTTACGACTGTTGAGAAAATTATAACAAATGGAAAATTATATATAAAACTTTTGTGTGACAACCAAAAATGCTGTCAGTGTGAAATCTGAGGCCTTAAAAGCCTACAAAATTTAAAATGAAATATGAAAATAAATGAACAAAACATCCAACTTAGTTAACAGAAGAAAAATAAGATAAACTCAAAAAAAGCAGAAATTTATAAATCCATTTAAAAATATGAGTTAAAAATGAGAAAACTGATAAATCCTAGGAATAGATCTTTGGAAGGAGAAGCCAAATAGCTAAATATCTAGCAAGTATATGCAAGTAAATGATACAGAAGATACAAAAACAAAAAATTAAAAATGAGGAAGCAAATATATTCATATACTTTTTTAAAAATTGTATAACAATGATAAAAAGAGCAATTTTCTAGGGAAACATAAGTGAATCAAAGCTTAATCATAAAGAGCAAAACTATCCGAACCGATCAAAAATATAGAGAAAAATCTCAAAAGGCAAATACCTATTATCTCCTAAATGGCACAGAAAAATATGTGGGTTCTTTAAAACTCCATGAGATATAAAATATTCCAGAATATATTTTAACAGATTTCTAGGTTATTTTCCATAACCTTTATATTCAAACTTGATGAAGAAAGCACACTCCTAAATACACACACTCACACACACACACACACCACAAACACCATATACACACATCTCTAAACCCCACTTACAATACAAGTGCAAAAATCCAAAATAAAATATCAACACAAACCAGAATCACAAGGATATTGAAGATAGAAATCAATACACATGATCAAGTAAATGTGACTTCAGAAATTTAAAGATTAAAGAAAAAATTATATTTAAATAAAAAATAATATTCCTGGTTAAAATCATTTCTATGTAAATTTACATATTTCTATGTAAATTTACATATATTATATGTATATATACATGTAACTGTGTATATGTAAATTATATACATACACTAAGAATAAACCTTTCTTCCTAAAAAATCTCTCTTAAAACTGGACACTTGGTTAAATGATGAAACCAAAGGTCCAGCTTTATGATTCCTCCATCTACCTTAGAATGAGTAGCAATACAAATAATACAGGCAGTGTCCCTGTTTTTACGTAATACTTTGAAAGTTCTAACCAATGCAACAAAACAAAACAAAATGCATGAGTAATATATATTTTAATAAGTAAAAGGAAAACTTCAGAGAAGAAACTAAAATATTAGGGCCAAATACAAAATGCATATAACACGCAGCACACTCCACAATCCACAAGAGCTTTCCACCAAGAATATCAGCAAATGTATAAAATATCTAGCAATAAATGTAGGAAGTAGGTAGCACTTAATGAAGAAAATTGTTATACTTTACTGAGGAGCATGAAGGACTTTTAAATAAATGGAGAAACTAGTAGAATTCCTGAGTAGGAAGAAATAATTTTTCAAAAGGACTTAATACTGTAAGTATATCATTTTCTCCAAAAAGAATTCATGTTTCCATAAATTTTAATCAAAATGGCAAAATTTTCTTCAAAATGAATGTAGAAATTCATCTAGAAGGATAAACACAGAAACCCCTCAAAGAGAGAGTAATGAAAGGGGACTAACACTACCGGAAACGACGCTTACCACATTGTCAAGCTCAGTAATTAAAGCCATGTGGTGCTCAAGCAAAAATTATTAAATGAACCAGTGGTACAGGGAAGCAGCTTCAGAAATAGACTCTCATACTAATTAAAGTTCAGCATTTGACCAGGAGCACATTTAAAATCAAGGGAAAGAGAAGAGAATGTAATGGCTTTTAGACAACTGATTACATTTTTGGAAAAGAGAATGTTAGATTTCTGCTCTATACCATATCCCAGAAATACTGACCAATTAGTTGTAAAATGAAAAAAAGGAAAGAAGGGAGGAAAAGAAAGAGGAAGGGAAGGAGAAGGAATAAAACAGAAGAAAATGTATGTTATTTTAAAATCAGATTGAAATCTAAAAACAAAGGAAAAAATTATTGAGGAATACCTACATTTTAATATCAGACATGTCTGTTTATGGGGAGAAATTACTATTTAATTTTTAAACAAAAGCAATATCTGGGAAAAATATTCATAGCATTTATCAGAGTTCTCCAAAGAAATTTTAAAAAGCATTTACAGATCATTAGGAAATGGACAAGAATATAAGCAGGCAATTCACAAAAGGGAACCAAAAAAAAACCAAAAATAATAAGAATGTATTTAGTATTTTATGCAAATTAAATAACTGTGTGATTTCCTTTTTGTCTGTTTATCAAAATAGTACTTTTTTAACAAAGTTGCAATGGAAATATGCACAAATGTTGTTAATGGGAGTTTAAATTGGTTGACTTTCTGGAATATATTAATGTTTATCAAACACTTTTAATATTTTTTAAAATCTACTTTTGGCGATATTTCCTAAGGAAACAATTTAAAATGTGCCCCAAAATATGTGTATAAATATTCCCATATATGATATATCCCTAATTTAAAAATTAATGAAGAACATCTTTCATGTCTTCAAAACAGGGCTTTGGTAAAATGTTCCTAAAAGTTTGACAAAGATGTTTGTGATATAAGTGAAAAAGCTAAGTGTGTAACCTTAATCATGTATAGCATGAATATGGACTTAAATTTGTAAAATCAAAAACAAAGATAGATGAGACAGAGAGAGAGGTGAGGACAGGAGTGAATGACAATGAAAGAGAAAGAGAAAGACAGAGACAGAGAGAGAGACAGACAGAGACAGAGAGAATAAGCACGCCATATGTTAGCTAAGTGGTGGGAATAGAGATGTGTTCTATTTCTTCTTAAATCATACAGGGTGTTTATTTTTTAATTTAATGACTAAGCATTGCTTGTAATGTCTGAAAAAAAGGTATCATTTAAAAACTAGTCATTATTTGCATCAGGATTCTTATTTAGGTGGAAGTGTTTTGATTAGAAGCAAATCTTCTTGAACTGTATTTATACTTTAAATATTGTACCTACAAATAATCATCCCTGTCTTTGTCATTATGAAGACACTTTTATTAAGCTTTTCTTCATTTCATGCAAGCGGTGTGTCCAGAGATAGAGATATATAATAAACTCACTCACTTCAAGGACTTTATACTCTAGGTTAGCCTTGTACATGGAACTTGATGTCCCATTGAAGATTTAACTTGTGTTTATGTTATGTGTTTCTCTCTTTTGGCTAGACATAGTGTTGGTCTTTCTTAGGATAAACCAAAATGGAGAGGCAAAGATGACTTTTCCCCTTGCAGTGGCAAAAAGAGCACATCATCAGATAAAAGGCTATAAGCAGACCATTTGCTTCTGTGCTTCTGACAAAGAGAAAATACCTCCTCCCACAGTGGTCCTGGGGAGGAAAAAGAAACAGTAGGAGAGACTCTAGACCCCCCGCTGATACCATATCTGGGGCCTTAGAAGACAGCTATGAATGGGACTGAGCCTGTTAAGTAAAAGCATTGCAGCCCAGGGAATCACAGCAAAAGGCAAGCTTTTCCTGATGGCCCCAGAGAGAGAACCATTCTCCACACAGATGCTGCTGAAAGATTCCTCCCTCCCAGGGAAAATTTGACGAAGATGCTCATGACATAACACACTAAGTGACAAAGCTTGGTGCAAAATTTTGTCATATGTAGCATGAATATGAAATTAAATTTGTGAAAACCAGATTTCTTTCCATTCAGTAGTACACCACCAATTGACGAGTCTGGAGAAAGGGCTTTCAACACCATCAAAATGGCGGCAGGAAGAAATTGCAATACTAGGAAAAAGAGCCTAATTCATAACCAAAGCACTCCGCACACAGCTTGTCATTTAAAAATGACACTTTCCCCCTTTGGATTTTGTAAGACCCTGAAATTTCGTGTTTTCTCAAAATGTGATTATACATTCAAAGAATGGGGGAGGAAATTCCAGTAAGGAGAACTACATAAGCAAAAAAAAACTGGAAATGCTATTTTATCTGCAAGAACCAATAAATGGTTGCATTTTCTTCCAGTGTGTTTATTATTAAAGTTTGTCCCTGGTTCGAGTTTAAAAACAGTTTATCCCTCCTCACATCAGGATGACTTTTTTCAAAAGACATAAATTGCATTTACCCAGCTGGATTTGTCAACAAAAACAAAAAGTTTTTCTGCTTTCCTTTCCTTTGTTTTACTCAAAATATTTGATCCTCCTTGTATCCCAAATAGAAGAAAATAATAATCAACAATTGATTTATTTGTGTGGGCAGAATGATTTGATGCTGTTTCTTGTCGTTGACAGAATGATCTGGGTGGAATTGCATTCCATTGATAAAACTGTGATGAAATGTTATTCGTTGGATGAATAAAGTTAGAAGTCAAGTGAAATTGCTTTGGCTCACATGATATTTTTTCTGCTGTCAGTCATTTCTTGGCATTTGATCACATCATTGTCTCTGCTCCCATCATATTGACTCCGTTGTCTGTTATTAATTGAAGCATGACTTTTCTTTCAAAACTACAACGAAGAGCACAAACTCCAGAAAATAGAAGAAGTTTCACTTTTACTTTTTCTGGCTTCTTATCTATCTGGTTCTCTCAGGAGTGCCTCAACTTCCTTATTGGCAAGCTTAAAACATCATAGCCAGGGCTCAGTGGCTCATGCCTGTAATCCCAACACTTTTGGAGGCCATGGAGGGAGGATTGTTTGAAGTCAAGAGTTCAAAACCAGCCTGGACAATATAGCGAGGCATCATTGCTACAAAAACCTTTAAACAAAATTAGAAAATTAGCTAGGCACTGTGGCACATGCCTGTAGTCCTAACTACTTGGGAGGCTAAGGCAGAAGGATTGCTTGAGCCCAGGAATTGCAGTGAGCTATAATTGCATCACTGCACTCCAGCCTGGGCTACAGAGTGAGACTCTGTCTCAAAAAACATTATAATAATAAACATTGTAAAATAAAAGTTAAAAAATTAAATATCACAAAATAGTATGCATTTCTTTTAAAGATGTACTCTATGAAATGAAACTTCTCATGATTTGACTCTATCCAGCATGTCTTCAAAGAGCCTCATGAAGACACACACTTTATAATAATGCTCCCTTGATGTGCAACAAGAATACCATACAGCACTGAGAAATAAACAACTGATCATGCATAACAGCATGGATGCATCTCACAAGCATAACGTTGAGTGAAAGACGCCAGGCAAAAAGACGTATACTGTGAGTTCATCCATAGAAAGTTTGAAATCAAACAAGATTTATCATTGACGTTTGAAGTCAGGAGAATAATCACCTTTGTGGGGCAGTGACTGAGAGGTGATGGAGGGTACTTCTGCTACAAAAGTTCTGATTTTTTTTATCTGAATTGTGGTTATAGAGATACATATTCTACTTGGGAAAAAATCCCATCATATTGTGCACTTATGGAAGCTTTTTGCATAGATATTATACTTTAACAAAAGTTTACTAACTAAAAAATAGTTTAATTACAATTTAATTAATTACTTTAATTAATTTTAATTAAAGGGGGATTTTTTTGTCATTAACTGATTAGACGTAGAAATGAGAGGAAACAAGACTGTAGGATAACCCCTATGTTTCCTTTAGGCATCAGTGGGTTAGGTGTACAGAGGACAAAAAGGACACAGTGGGGAGTTGGTTTGGAGAAGTTGAGTTTGAGATGCCTGCAAGTCAGGACACCCAGTATACACTCAGAATGGACACCTGAGATGGAGTATATGTTCAGAAGTGGTCAGTACAGCAATAATAACTAGAGCCTATGAGAGGATGCAATTGCCAGAGAAATGGCAAAATAAAAGAGGGGGAGTGAGGAAGGAGCAGGAGTAGGTCCCTGGGGTGGGCTACAAATTTCCATCCCAGGGCACATGGGCAGGATGGACTTCCTGGAAACTCAACTTCCATGGACCCAGACTGCCCCTGGGGCCCATCCCACTAAGAAGGAGGTGGGGCTAATGCCAGGGCCAGTCTCCTACCTCAATGACCCTTCTGACCTTGACCTCTACTTTTTACATTCAGACCTAAGCTCCTTGCACATATTTGATGAATGAATGCTTCACAGATAAGTCCTTAGTCATATCAGCATTTACGGGCTTTTGCAATGCCAAACAAAAATGAAATAGAGGCCAAAGGTGAATGCAATTGATGTGTATGTGTGCTGGCAAAATGAGGAAAGCAATTTAAAGCACATATTGGAGGGGAATCAGGGACTATGGATATAGGGGTTTTACATCAACTTTGGGCAGAGCAGTGGGGAGTGGGGTGGAGACAGTTATTAACAATTCTCCCACTTATAATTCCCTATCCCCCTTCTCCCAGTTCAGTTCAATAAATACATCCAAAAATAAATTCTCTTTCATTCTATATAGACAGTCAAAAAATATCTGACAAGAAGCAGGTCAGCAAAAACGGTAGTTGTATCTGCAGTATGGAAATCACCAAAGGAAGCCATTGTTTGTTTTGAAATTAATGCCTGTTAGAATCAGTAATACACTGGAAAATTGATATTGACTACAATGTGTTTGTGGGTGGCTTTCAGCAGGGTTGGAAGGTCCATCAGCTTCCTTTTTACCCAGAGGTTAAATAAGCAAGTCACAGTGCACAATAGTTACAAGGCCCCCCTGTCGACTCCATTCTTAGAAAAGAGCACCCGACACCAAGTAAGAGCTCAGGGAATATTAGCAACTATTTGTCAATTTGTGTTTCAGGTGTTAGTGTTTTGTCATTTGTTGGTTTTAAAAATCACCGTGAATTAACAACACTTGATATAATGAAGGATTTAGTGCATTTGCCAATGTCACCTTATGTCTGACTCTGTGCTACAGACTCTCAGCTAACTCAGAAGTAAGACAAAGCCCTTCTCAGGTCACAACCTAACCCACCTTTAACTAAAAAGTGTTTATACCAGCATCTTTGCCAACCACTTTGTTTTCCAGATGAGGGAATCTGAAGTGATAAAGGACTAAGTCTAGAACTCAGTTTTCCCGAGCTCCAGTTTAGGGAACTTTCGACTATAGTATCAGATCTCTTCTGTACTTGAAATTTTTATAATTGTATTAAAGAAAACACAAGAAATATTTACAACAATGCAAACTAATGTGTTTGCAGTTTATGGTTCAGGGTCTACTGGCAACAGTGTTCTGAGAAGGAAGGAAACTCAGAGGCAATGTGGTATAAAGGGATTGTAGTCAGAGAGTCATGGGTTCAAATCCCAGCTAGCAGGATGACTGGAGATAAGCTATCTAACCCTCATGAGCTTCTTTAAAATGCAAATAAAATAGTAATACCTACCTTAGAAGTAGCTCTCAGGAAGAAACAAAATACAGCATGAAAAATGACTAACAAGGCACCTGGCACATTAGACAATGTGTTAGCTTCTTCCCTTTTTTTCTCTCCTTGTAGTACCAGTCAGGGGTTCATAGAGAGTATAGACTGACAATGAACCCTAAGCAATATAGTCGTTTTTTTTGTTTGTGGTTTTAGGTTTTTTTTTTGTCCCTGAGTTGGTGTGTTGAAGTTTGCCATCCAATATCCACAGTGCCCAAGGCCTGAGCTGTGAATTCCGACTCTCAGGGTCATTGCTTACTTGAACTTGCTTGCCAGGGCATAGGGTGTCTCAGCCTGGGTCCTCCCCAGGTTCACTCTCTAGAGCATGGTCTAGGAAAACAGAAAACAATTGTGCAGCAGCCTTCCTTCCCACCTACTGCGTGCAGCCCTGCTGGCTGCCCAATATGCAGACCAACAATGCAAAACCAAGGTCTCCACAAAAGGCTTTCATCTTTATCTCTTCCTTCTCCTAAGAACCTTTGAGAACATCTGGATTTCTTTCATTTATCCAGAGGACAGTCCCCTCAAAAATAACTGAACCAAGACGAAGTTCACTGACCACACCGAGGTGCTTGCAGGAGCTCCCTGGGCCCATGGGTGATTGTGCACTGACCTTGACTAACTCATCCACTTGGGGCCTGCGCTCAGTCTTCATCACCAGGTCTCCCTTAGAACACTCCATCTCTCCTGAGAATGACTGAAATCCACTCAATCGCCCTCTTGCCTGGGCTGCACACATTGTGAAACCAGACATATCACAAGAGTAACTCTCCTTGTTCCAGAACTGCTCATGCAGAGTCAAGAAGAGACGGCACAAACACAAAGACACAGGGTGTCATGCCCATACACTCCTGACACCAAGAAGACATCCCCACAGCACACAGATATGCAGGAGCACAGAAAGACGCCCAAGCACACAAATTATGGTACACACACACTCATCCACACAGCTTCACACAAGAGCAATCGCACATGTTCTGCATATAGACACACACACCTCTGCCGAGACTACCATGACTGTGCATGTCTCTGTGTGTACCCAGGCACTATGTGTACCCCTCTCCAAAGCATCCCCACTGGCAGCTCCCCCTGGCAGGGTAGTTCAGCTCTGGAGTCAGAACAGAATTTGAATTCCTGCTCTAACTTTTCTACTCTATAGCCATGGGCCTAGAGCTTGGGCAGGTTGTTCAACCTTGCTGGCTTCCTTTTCTTTATCTGTGAAATAGGGGAAATAGCAATTTCCACCTATAATAATGTTTGGTTTTTTTTCCTCACAGGGCTGCTGTGAGTTTTAAATGGGATCATGTATTTGAAGTATTTGGCACACTGCTTACCAAATAGTTAATGTTCCACAAATGATCTAGGTAGGTATTACAAGCCCACAATCACAGAATCCAAAAAGACTAAAAAACCAAAAGGTTTTTTATAACCTGACCTGGAGAGACATTAGGTTATTTTATAATGCTTATTCACCCCACTTAGGATCAATATTCATAACTTTCGCTGCAGAAGTGTGAGTATGTTTGGTTAGAATACTGCCACAGTTGCTACTGGGGTTTTGCCTTATACGCATTATTTATCGCTTTGCCTTTGGGAAATCTGCAAACTTTGATTTTGAAAAAAGTATGGTCCCGTGGATTTGGCCAAGAAACTGTAGACCAGAATTATCATTAATATCATTATACTTTTTAACAAAAATAAGAATATATTATATGTAATAATGACATTACAATAAGATTCAATAGTACTGGAATAACAGCTCTTGTTACTGTCATTACACTCATACTCTCTGCCTTTCTAGCACATACATTTAAGTGTCAGCTGTGATGGTGAGCTCACACATTAGCCTGGCTTCCTTTCCCCCCTCACATACCAAGTCACTTTCTCCTGGCATCATCTCTTCCCATTTCAGGAGGGATTGAAGCTTCTCACATCTCGCTAGTGCAATGAGCATCTAGGCCATTGAGGTGGCCCTGGTCTTGCTCTTGCCCAGCCTTCCCCGGCTTGCAGCACATCCTGACCTCTCTTTCCAGCCCCCACTCCATCACACACACTGGACTTTGATGTCCCCAGTCCGTGGCTCTATGTAAGGTAGTGTTTCAGCACTGATGGGGTATGGAGAAGAGGAAGCATCTCTCCCCATGTGTGCTGTGACTCTGGACAGCGGAGGTCTCAGAGCTCATTGCCTTGAATCCCTCACACATGTCTGAGGACCAGAGCCATAACAATGATTCGTAGATTCCAGTGCATCCAAGACATTTACTTGGCTTTCTTCTCTATTGTAACCCTGAGTATACTCAGGCTCTCTCTAAGTCAATGAGACCTCAGGCCAGAACTGCACTTTTCTGCATTGGTGGCTTTAAGGTTGGTCCTCAGTGTTAGGTGCTCACTAGAATAACCTGGGGAGATTTTTAAAAATCACAGTAGGTGGCCCACATCCCAGACCAATTAATTCAGAATCTCTGGGGATGAGACCCAGGCATCAGTATTTTTTTAAAGCTCCCCTGTATTTCCACTGTGCAACCAACACAGACAGTCCTGTGCTCTGGGCCACTGGAAGGAAGACCACACCTGTATGTGTTATTAAACCTCACTACATGATTGTTTCTGGGTAATCCCAGGAGCCAGGGACTGTGGGATAAGTACTGCGAGGAGGAGAATCTCCCACAGAAACCCTGGCTGTGTTGCCCTGGAATAAGAATCTGGAAAGAAGGCAGCACCAGATCCTTGGAGGACTGGGCAGGGGACAACCCCAGAAGCAGAGCTCCTGAGTGGGCTCAGCAGTAACTTGAGGCCTATGGAAGGTAATGTTGCCAGATAAGATACAGAGCAGCCAGCTAAATCTGAATTCTAGATAAAGAGCAAATTATTTTTTTAGTTTCAATATCAAATATTGCATGGGATATACTTATACTAAAAATTATTCTTTATCTGAAATTCAAATTTAACTATACATTCTGTAGTTTTCTTTGCTAAATTTGGCAATGCTAGGGGGGACAAATTCACCCTGATTTCCTCCCACCTGTGTTGCAAAAGTTTGTTTATGCAAAAAAGAAGGAAAGCAGTCATGTTATTCCAGACAGCATTCGTTCCATTTGCCAAATAAATAGAACTTGTACTTTCCTTTTTAAAAAATAAAAATAAAGCTTTGTCACATTTCTTTCTTCTTTTTTTTTTTTCCCCCAGAGACTTGGTCCTTCATTTTATGCTGACACTTTAACTCTTTTTCAAAGGCCATTCCAATCTGTAATGGAAGGAATTCAGGGATGCCTTCCCTTTCTGTGTGCATCGCATAAAGATAGAATTGGAGATTCGCTGGCAGAAATACCCTCAGCTACCTCTCTGGTCTTTTCCAGCAACTCCCAGAAGGGCCTTGATCTCAGGGCTCTTGTCTGCCCTACACCTGGGAAGTTTTACTCAGGGAAAGAAGAACAGAGGGAACTGGGCTGCAACAGAGATGGTGTTAATTGGAGCAAAAGATTTTGCCTATTGGAAATAGTAGCTGTAAGCGAGATCAGAACCAAAGAACCCAGTGCAACTCTACAGGCCCTCCTGCAGCCTGGCTCCCCCAGGGAAAACAAGACTGAATCCCCATTGAGGCAAGGCAAAAAAGGCTCAAAATCAATCAATTAACAGCACATATAAGACAATAAATGCCTGTATTTTTTTTTCTTCTATCTCTGTGTGAATGTTAAAGTCTTATTTGAAAAGGAGAAATATTTGCTCCACAGCCTCAGGATCTGCCAGTCAGGTCAATTCAAGCTTCAACACTGAAGGGTCATGGAGGATGACCTTGGCTGGGAGATATCACCTTACTGTCTGCAGCCTGCTGGAGCTGTGCTGGCCCCTGGGTTGGGTACTCTGCAGACCCCTGAGGGGTTGGTTTTGGTTAGGTCTGGCTTCCTCAAGGCAATGTCTTCTCCTATCTCAGGAGCCTCCCAGCTGAGACCATCCCACTTCTGAACCCCATAGCACAGTGCTGCACCTCTCTTATGTAACCTTGCACCTCTCAGCCATCATCATTGGTGTGCATCAAGCCTACCAGACACGTGAGGCTGGGAGGGGTAAAAGTGCCCATCCCATCATCCTTTCATCCATGCATTAGCTAGCCCAGTGCATTGCTCTGAAATATTTGATGGATGAATGAGTGAAGAAATAAAGAGTGACAACTACCTTCCCTTTAAATATACACGCTTACTATCTCCTTCCTCTTTCCCATTGCCTCATCAGAGCAGAAGGGCTACAATTATTAAGCTCATCTTGCAGCCTAGAAAACCAGATTGGGAAAAGTGACTTTCCCAAATGGGTTTTAACTCACTTGTGGCAAAGCCAGATTAGCAGTCCCCACCCTGGAGTCCTGCCTGGGTGTTCTTTCCTGGCACAGCACTGCCTCTTTGCCAGGCTGCTGAGAGGAAGACGCATTGGAGATAAATGTCCCAATGCTTGAGAGTTTATCAACAAAAACATGGAGACCTGATATGGTCCATCTCTTCCATAACAAATAAATAATACATAGTAATAGTTGTATCAAAATATTAGGGAAAGGACAGAAACTGCAATGCATGTTATTTGGGTAAAATACACAGACTATATATATCCTTTTGAGTAAAAATTGTAGTCAGCTAGAACTTGTTTCCCAAAAAGGAAATCAAAGCTTTCCAAATCAAACAGCATCTCTTTGGGGCCCATTTATTTATTTAGATGTTAAGTAAAGATTTGCCGTGTGCCTGCTCTGGGCCAGGCATCACTTTAAAGGCTGGGATAGAGTTGGGGAGTGAGTCAGGAGGGCTTTCTCTCCTCATAGAATTTCCATGCTGGTGTGGGGAGATGGACAATAAAAAATAAACCCAACAAACAGGCAACACAGTGCCAGGGTGTCCTCAGTGCTATGAAGAAAATAAAGCAGTGTGGTGCGGGAGAGAGGATGAGTGAGGGGCTGCTTTAACCGGGTCAGAAGAGGCCTCTTGGTAGAAGTGACATCTGATCTGAGACCTGCCTGACAGGAAGCAGCCAGCCCTAGGAAGATGTAGAGCAAGACATCCCAGGCAAAGGAAACAGCCAGTGCCAAGGAACCGAGGTGGGGACAACCTCAGGGTCTCTGAGAAACAGTAGGTGGAGTGGGATGAGCAAACGAGAAAGCAGAACAAGAGATGACATCAGAGAACCCAGCAAGGGCCAGACCCCAGGAAACTCAACTACGTGGGCCAGGATAAGAAATTTGCATCTTATCCTCGGCCTAATAGAAAGACCCTGGAGGGTTCTGAGCAGAGGAGTGCATGGTTTCATTTATGTCCTAAAAATACCATTTGACTTTGTGAAGAGTGGATTTAGGTAACAGGTGAAGCCAAGGGGATGAGTGAAAAGAAGATTTTGCAATGTTCCTGATTGTGAAGATCGTCGCCTGCCCTGGGTTGAGAGAGAACAATTTAGAAGAACGTAGACTATGTTTTTAAGCAAAGTCAGTAGGATTTGTCAATGAAAGATATCCAGGGAATAGAAGGATGAGATAGATTAGAGTTAGGCTTCTGCTTGGCTTGAGCAACTAGGTATATGGTGGTGGTGGTGCCATTTACTGAAATTTGGAAAAGAAGTTACAGAAGGCAACAGAGCCTCCTTTGGGGATGTCTGAGGGTTAGGATTCCTATTAGATGAACAAGTAGAGGTGAAGAGAAGACAATTGGGTACCTGAGTCTCAAGATCACGGAAAAGGCCAGGTGTACACACCTGAATAATTTTGGAGTTACTGATATAAGGTTAGTAATTAAAACCACAAGGTAAAGAAATTTCCCCAAAAAGAGGAAGTGTTTGTAAAGGAAAAAAGAGAGCCCAGCACGATGCTGTAGGTATTCCAACATTCGGGTGGGTGGGAGGAGGAGTGAGTGAGATATGGGCAGTGAAGCAGGAGGAAAATCAGAAGAGTCCAGAATCCAAGAGCACTGGGGAACTAAAGATATCATAAAAGGCTTCCTGGAGTAAGCGGTATTCAAACCAAGCCTTGGAAACTGGGTGGTGTTTAAATCAGTGTAGAGCAGTGAAGGGCACTCTGGGTGGATGTAAAGGTGTGAGCAAGGCCTTGGAGCGGGGCCCAGGCATTGAGGATCTGTGGACAGGAAGAGGAGCAGGTGATAGTTACTAGGATCACTGCCCTAGTATTGGGGGCCCCAGGTGAGAGACAAAGCCAGGGTTGTGTGAGTGAAGGCAGGAGGAAACCAAAGCTGACTGCATCTTCCACACCCCTTGTCCTGCCTGTGCTTCAGATACCTTAAATGCCCTGGGAGTCAGGCGTGGGCACCCAGTGCTGTTGCTTTCTCCCTCCTCCAGGCCCATCAGCAAAGAGCCATGCAGCGAGCTATCCAGGCCCCAGGGTCCTTTGCCCACTGTGCAGCCAGACCATCAGCTTCCCTGGCTCAAACCTGCTCCTTTTACTGCTATCTGCTTTGGGGAGGGATGCCATGGGGAGTCTTTAACCCAAGAATTCAGGAAATTAGCTCTACTTCAAGCTCCACTCTCTCCAACCAACTTTCTATAAACCCCTCTCTGCCCCAAATTAAGGTGCTTTCTTAATTAAGGTGATCTCCTAGTTTCTCTGTAAGCAAGTGTGCTTTGTTTTCCAACTTTCCTTCTCATCTACTTCTAAAAATTTGCTTAATGGTCTCAGTTTCTCTAGATTCCTCTTATTTTGAAGAAAACTTCGCCTTTACCCAGACAAAGAAGCTGAGTCTAGCCTGGGCAAAACACACATCATCGGCAGCGTCCTCTGACACTTGTGGACTGGAAAAATGCTTCTCATCTTGAAGTCTGGAAGCAAGGAGAAGTCCAGGGCTGGAATGGAGCTCCAGCTCTTCTGGAGGAACCTGTATCTCACAGGGAAAGCCAGCCAGACCAACACAGGGATGAGGTCTCAGGGGTTCACAGGGAATACTTCCCGGAAGAAGAAAGAGAGCAGATTAGATGATTAGTGCATGGGCATCTTCAGCCTCCCCCAACAGAAAGGAAGCCCCCACAAGTGTAAGCACACACACAGAAACATGCACACATTCTACACACAATGATGCTCACAAATCATAAACTCATGCATACAAAACACCTGAGTAATGCTGTTAGAGTTCCCTCAAACACGTCCCCTTGGTAATTTTCATTCTTTCACATATATATGCATACAGTTGCACAGTATTCACTTTCAGTATCGTACAACATTCACTGCCTGCAATTAGGGAGGACACTGGGTTTTCTAATAACTAATGCTTTATCTACAATGTACCTCCCGCTGCCTGGAGCTCCTCCCGCACCCCCACCCTCATCATCACCTGATTTGGCTGAGGGGTGATGGGCTGACTCCACGTGTTTGGGACATCCTGCTCTCAGCTCTGTCTGTTCTGTCTACTGACATTAGCTATTCAGCTGTAACCATTTGCACATGTTAATGTCTTATTTGTGTCTCTTCATGGGTCTTTTAAACATGTATGTTTGTCCTAAATACTGGTCTGTGGCAGAAACCACATTTCTCAAATTAGGCCAGGAGGCCTGAGATTCCCCAGGGTGCAGATTGTCTTCCACCAGACTTGACACACCTGGTGATGACGTGCCTGTCAACCCACCTGAGCTGGAGGCTGCTAGAAGGCTAAGGCCTTCACTTCTATTTCACTGGCACCCTCTGTCTGGCCCACACCAGGGCTTGGCCCACAGGGATGCTCTGCAGGTGGCACAAGACTGTTTGAGGTTAGTGGAGTTATGGGCCTCCTTCCTCCTAAGTACTGGTGTAGTGGCCATCCTCTTTTCAGCCAGTGCACACAGAAGGGTAGTTGTCACAAAGACCCAGCCCTACTTGTTCTCCACCACCAGGTCTGGAGGTACAGGACTGCATAACCTCATCTGCACACATCGGTCCACATAGGTCCAGTGTCAGAAGCATCAGGAGGACCCACTGGATGCTCCTAAACCTCACCCACTAGTTGCTGGTTGATGACTGTTTTCTCTTCTACCACTTAAGACACAGAGGGAAAGTCTTCCTTGGAAGGTGTCACATTGACTCCGATATTATGTCCCTAACAGGTCAGCTCTCATCCTGGAGCTTCTTCGTGTGAGGGGCTGAATATGAGATCACTGGGGGCCTGGTCTTGGTGGTGATGATGGTGAAAATCCTCCAGGGAAGGAAGAGTGAGTCGCAGATGAGAGGCCCAAACTGAACTCTCAGACTGTATCTGTATTACTCAAGGTTTGCCAGAGAAACATAACCAATGGAATGGATGAATGGATGAGTGGGTAGATGGATAGATAGATGATATATATGATATATATGATAGATAGATGATAGATAGATAGATAGATAGATAGATAGATGATAGATGATAGATAGATGATAGACACATAGATGATAGATAGATAGATAGATAGATAGATAGATAGATAGATAGATAGATAGATGATAGATAGATAAGAGTGTATTTATTATGAGAATTGGCTCACGTGATTATTGAGTCAGAGAAGTCCCATATGCTGTTGGCAAGCTGGAAAACCAGGAAACCCGGTGGTATAATTCATGTGATGCCAAAGGCCTGAGAAACTGGGGGGCCACTGGTGTTAAGTCCCAAACCCCAAAGGCCCAAGAACATGGAGTTCTAATGTCCAAGGGCAGAAAAAGATGGATGTCCCAGCTCAAACAGTGACAGCAAATCCACCTTTCCTCTGCCTTTTTGTTCTATCTGGCCCTCAGCGAATTAGGTAATGCCCACCCACATTGACGAGAGCAAATTTTCTTTACTCAATCCACTGATTTAAATGCAAGTGTGTTCCAAAAACAACCTCACAAGCATCCTGATAAATAATATTTTGCCATCTATCTGAGTATGCCTTAACCCAGTCAAGTTGACATCTAAAATTAACCATCATGATGTCCTATATACCTTGGTTCTTGCACTTTTTTCTTTTCTTTATTGTCTCTCCTCTACTCACCACTTTCTCTCCTATAGCCCACCTAAAGTGAAATAAAGACTATCTGGAACATACAAGTTGGTAGGGGCAAGTAAGAGTGACTGTTGTTTCAAGAAGGGATTCAGCCTCCTAAACAGCCAACTAAGAACAGTTAGAACGTATAGACCAGAGTGGCCTTGGCTGACCTCCTTAGCCAGGACATCAGCATCCCCCTCTTCAGTGCTCCCATACCACTTTCACGTTGCTATTACAGCAGCTCAGACAGGGCATTGGAGGTGGCTGTTGACCAGCACCTCTGCTGGATGGCAAACCACTTAAGTAGAAACTGGGTTTTATTTCTCTTCTAGCACAGAACCCAACATGGCAAGCACTCTTAAGTTCTCACAAAAGAATTATGAACAGGAAGAAACTTTTATGGGTCAGGTTTCCCAGAAAGCAGACTCTGAGATTAAAACTGGCAGCAGGAATTTGTTGGAGGGAATCCACAAGTTCCCCTGACAGGAGTGGGAGAAGGAGGATTGGGCAAACAGAGTAGTTGAATTGCAATGCAGTGACTACAGGGAGCTCTGGAGGTGACAGGGCCCTTCAGAATTATCCTGCCTTCATACATCTTCATCCAGCAGTCTCTACACGGTGGACCAGTGTACTAATGCTCCTAGCAGCGGGGGGAAGGAGTGCTTCAGTGCTGGACAGGTGGTCTGGGGCACCATGACATCCATCACAGGAAACTTGATGGAATATCAGTATTTCAGAAATGGAAAGAAATGTACTAGCAGAAGAGCCATAGAACCCAAGTCAGGAGCCCTGTGCACTAGTCTACATGCGTTTTCTGATCTTGGACAAGTCACCGAGCTTCTCTAGCCTCTAGTTTCTTTTATACTGGTGGCACATTAAAATCTCCTGAGAAGTTTTTGGAAATTACTATCCCTGGTCCCCATCTCATACCAATTGAATCAGGGTCTCAAAGGGTGGGTGTCTAGGCATCAGTGTTTTTTAAAACTTCCTGGTGATTTTAATAAGCAGCCAAGTTGGAAAACCAATGGAAAAATATATGGGCCTTAGAGCCTCTCCTCAGTGATTTCTAATGTCCATGGTACTGGATTTCTAGTGTCTATCCTCTGTAGCCAAGAGCTGGCTCCCCTACGAATAGAACGACGTACATGACTTCTGGTTGCAGAAGCTTCCCCAAATTCACTCCTTGTTATGTCTCAATTGCATCCTCACAAATTTTGTATGTTGAAGTCCTCATCCCATTCAAGTACCTTGAAATATGTCTGTATTTGGAGATAGGACCTTTAATTAAGTAGAAATGAAGTCACTAGGGTAGGCCCTAATCCAATGTGATGCGTGTCCTTACAAGAAGAGGACATCGTTATGTACAGAAGGATAACCATGTGAAGACACAGAGAGAAGATGGCCATCTACAAGCCAAGGAAGAAATCAACCTGCCAACTTCTTGACCTCCGACTTCCAGACTCCAGAATGGTGGAAAAACACATTTCTTTTGTTTAAACCACCCATTCTCTAGTATTTGTTACAGCAGCCATAGCAAACTAACAGAGTCCTCAACTCCAAACCCCTCTTCTTTCGCTCAATTTCTCTCCCCAGTTTACTCTTTCACTTCTCCCAGAGACCAAAGTTCATAAACACTCTCAAAGTCTCCCAGCTCAAATGCTGATATCACAGGACAGAGCTAAGGAAACTTTCACCCTTGTGAAAAATCAGTGAAAGCAACTGCAGAACTGTTCCCCTGGCGTTCTCTCACCTTTCCCTCCAGTCCATCAGTGAAGAAAGCTGATTAAAGTCCTTCCAGAACAGCCAGCCCATTGGGCCCATTCTCAGAAAACTCACTGAGGGATTTATGAGGAAAAGAGGGCAGTCACAAGAGAAGTTCTTTTCTGTGTGGAGTGGTGGTATTATTAAGAGTTGAGGAAAGCCAGCCTGCCCATAATAATCCTCCTACCAGCCTCTGGCCAGTTGCTGAAATTCAACCATCCAGGACATTCTTGTATTAGTCAAGGACTCTGTTAAAATGCCAATGCCAAAGAGACAGGAAAACAAAACCATTATATGCTGTTTATACTTTAGGCTCAATTTGCTATTGAAGTTGTGTCCTATGGGTTGGTTTGATTAATGGTTGTTAAGAGAGAATTAAGGCATTAGTCACTTCAAAGAAAAAGCTGGACTTGTAGAAGCCTGTTGCCTGCAAAAGTTGCCTGCTTGACAGTATTGGCCACTGTTCCCTTTCTTATTTCACCATAAGTCCCCCAGCAAATAATCAGGGAGTATTCCCCAGCCTGCGTTTGCACTAAGCAATCTTAGACAAGCATTCCTAGGTTTCTCAGTTACACTCAAAAGGAGGCCAATCAATTTGTCCAAATAAGTATCATAAACACCAAGTGTTTTAAAAGCAAAGGAGAATGGGAGGAACTTCTAGTCAATTATCTTCCACCGTAAATAAATACTGGTTTCCAACCCATTCCCTCAATGACCTAAAAAGTCCTGTGGACACAACAATGTATTTCCTGGGGAGAGTTTCCCCCTAAGAACGCAATCTCCTAACCCATTCCTTTGCATAAACAGGAATGAAGTGTGAAAAACAAAAATGCTCTAAACAGGATTTGCAATTATTTTAGGTTCTTTCCTACAGGAAAAGAAAACATCATCCTGCTATAATTTTCTCTTTACTTCCCTCCCTCATTCTCTCCTCCTCTTCTACCCACTGTTTAATGAGCCCCAGAATTTTCCTCCAGAGAACTTTTCCCCATCATATAACACAACCTTGGAAATAAACACTGGTTCCAGTTGGATGGTGTGAAAAAACAGGGTGGGCCTAAAGAGAATGCATTCACTGTAAGGGAACAGAGCAAGTCTGTGCATTGGATAAGGCTGGATGGTTTCTGCTTTTTTCCATACCCTTATTCAGGCAGTTCCCATGTTTAAGAAAACATTCTGAGACTGATGTTCAGCCTTGCCCTAGAATTTAGCCAACACTGAGCTTAGAGAAGGAGTATTTCAGAAGTGTATTATAACACCCTGGGACTCAGCACTGTGTGCTTTAGTATGAACCAGACGCTGAGCCCTGGGAGCTCTCTTGCTTGATTCTGGCCATCGCCTTCTTGTCTTGCTCTCATGCATGAATCCCTATCTCAATCATCAATCTAGTATCCAGACCTTCCCTGCTCCAGACCCCAGTGGCCAGTCATGGAGATGGCCCTTGTGTTGACTAACCCCATGCTTGCCTGCTGAGTTTGCCTAAATCGGCTTCCTGCTGTGTTCCTCAGTTTCACGCTGCCCATTGTTAGGGCCATGCTCTGCAGAGAAGCAGTAGAAGGAAGTTGTTAAGGGCATGAACCCTCCAATCAGCTAGCTTGGGGTGAGGTCCCAGAACCATTTACCAGCTGTGTTACCTGGGAATGTCAATGCTTTACTCTGCCTTGGCTTCCTCATCTGTAAAAGAAAGATGAGTACCACTTGCCTCCCAGGTCGGCAGAGAGGAGGAAAGGAGCTAGCACATGCAGAGTGCTAAGAACGGTGCAAGGTGCACAAATACGTGGGGACTGTGAGCTTCCTCACAGTGGTTTCCCCTTGGGCTGCTTGCTTGAACAGTCACACCCTCTGAACACTACATTTTTCATCTACTGGAGTGTGCTCCCCACAGTATCTGCTGTACACATATGGGCCCATCTAATTCCAGAGCCCACTAAGATACTATAAATTTAACAGCAAATAACAAAAATGAGCACTTACTACGTGCCAAGCACTATACTGGATATGGGGTATGCAATTAATAATTTATATTCTCTTACCTTTTTAAGGAGCTGGGGGTCTAATACATTTATAGAATGTCTCTAAAATCACAATGGAAATTAATAGGAAAAAGAATCTTTGCACCCCCGACATGTGACCAGTGCGTACAGTTAAGATTCCCCCGAAACTTGATGCTTTTGTTTTTCAGGACTGAGTTCTCTGGGTTGGATGGGGGTTGAGGGGGTGGGGAATCGAGTCAGCTATCTCAGCATCCCATGAAGACTGACATTCTCTGGATTGTGGGGCGAATGGATCTCCAGGGAAGAGATTCAGGGGAAGAGTCCCTTTGGTAGTTTTCCAGTTCTTAGATATAAAGCCCTTGCCACCACCAGGGGATTGTGTTTACCGTGGCTATTCAGGGAGGCACAACAGGGTTATAAAATTAGAAAGCAAATCAGGTTGATGATCCCCACCCCTTCTCTAATTCATTCCCTCACTGTCTCTAGCACCCCAATCCTTAGGAATCCAATATGTTCCTATGCATTCATGCTTGTTTTCATCCTCCCTATTAGGAATGAAAGGTGTGCAGTAAGCATAGTTACTCTGTGGAGACAAATCGGAATGTGTTTCCTGTGCTGGGGCCTTAAGCCAGCACCAACTGAGGACGGCTCAGGGTCCCAGTGAGGAGTAGGGCCCATGCCAGCCTTCAGAGCCCACAGGCAGGGTGGGCACAGGCACTGGTTGCCTCGGCAGAGAAACTATAATATATGTGGAGGGATGAGGGACTCAGGCTGCAGTATTTCAGTCAGCACACCCCTATAGGACTGCCTATTTAGTGCAGTAATCATGTTTCCCATAGAGCCCTGGGAGCCCCAAGGCAGAAGGTAGGGTAGTTCTAGAAGCCTTCCCAGAAAAAAACAATGCATAAATTAGACTTAAGGAGGGTCCCAAAGAGGGTGATGTTTAACCCAAATGATATAATGTTTAAGCCAAGCAAGAAAAATACCTCGGGCAGCCTTTCACAGAGCCAAGACAGAATGGTGGGCAGAGGCACGGAGCAGGGAGACCTTGCTGGCAGCCCTAAGCTTTGCCCCAGATGCACTGCAAGGATATTTAAGATGGCTCTGCAAACAGGCTATGTAAACTGAATGAAAAATCAGAACCTGAGGCACAGGGTGCCCTTTAGGAAGCTGGTTTCCCAGGCCTCAGCCTCTAGGGATTTCCCTGGAGGACTGGCCAAGAGTTCCCTGTGTGATGCCAGAGACCTAAGTGGTCAGCATGTCCTTCCTGCCTTCCCCTCCTCCAACCTGTCCCTCAACCCCCAGGAGTTGCCGCCAGGTGGGTTCCTTTCCTGGGTCTACTTCCACGAGATGGGTTTTCAGGAGGCAACACAGAGGCCTGAAAGGCTGAGCACTTCAACTCTTCCTTCTTTGTCTTTTAACATCACATTAAAACTTGCCTGTACCTGGGAAGCCTGTTTATGCAGCAGCAGCATCAAAAAGCCATTTCCCTACTTCCCTAATGCTTTTTCTGAAACACATAGTAGCTCACAGGAACTAGAGCCAGAGCTCTTCCTCCTTCTGTCTGTGATCTTTGTGTGTTCATGGCTTCAGTGTCAACATCACAGAGACTAACAGAAACACAGGGTTCCTCCGGGTCCCCTGAGGCGGCCCCTCCCTATAACATACACACACACACACACACACACACACACACAGCCCACCGATGGTCTCTTAATGAGTCCTTCCTTCCTTTTCCTCGCCCTCCTTCCCTCCTCCCTTCTTCCCAGCACTATTATATGTGTGACTGTCACTCTCATCATGGTGTATGACAAGTATCCCTTCGCTTGCTGGGCTCCCCTACAGACAGCCACAAGCCCCAAGAGAGCCACATAAAGGTACCCGGTGTAGATGCTCGATCCGTGTAAATTGCTTGTTGCCTTCACTCACCCATCTTCTTCTCAAGGCGGTCTTCTTCCTGGAAAAATGCAATCCAGTTTCATCACTCCAGCCTCCTAAGACCTCACAGGTATTATTTAGAGAGTTTATCCCTTTCAAACCAATACAGATTATCCCCTTCACTATATTAGTTTGCTATGCCTCCCTCCCTTTTAGGGTCGTGTCCCCACATCTAGTGCAGAGCCAGCTCATGGTGAGAGTTCAGTATTTGTGGGATGAATGAATGAGTGATCGTGTCTTCCATGGCAAGTGGGCCCCAAGAAAGCAAGGGCACCATTTCACTTTGGTCTTGACCTGCCTTCAGTATTCCTTACATAATTCTACACATAAAGACACTCAACTACATTAGCTAATGGTACTTGCAAAACCATTTGGATGTGTTTCTTTTGAGGGATGCCTGCATTTTGTGCTCTCTACCTCTTCAGATCTCACCAATCCCTGTCCTAGCCCATTTCCCACCTAGACAGCACTGCCTGGGAGTCTAAGCAACACTGCCATCCTATTAAAGTCCTGGGCATTTGGGCTGTTTCCCTTGCACAGAGGATGGGCCCCCCAGTGCAGGTGTGCAGTCTCTACTGCCTCAGCTGACCCCCAGGAAAGAGGGTGTCCTGGGCTCATTATGAACTCTGAAACTCCTGGTTGACCTGACTTGAATCGCAGCTGCAAATCACTTCCCATAGGCTTCTTCAAGGGGCCACTTCCAAAACCTGAGAGCTACGGCCCTTGGCCCTCAGTGACCACAGACCCTCCCTCAACAAGGAACCAAAGGCGACTGAAGAAGTCATTGCTGTGCAGCTGAACTCCTCTTTATGCTGGAATTCTGTTTGGATTTCTGTCTATAAAAGGGAGTGCCGTTCTGAAGGCAGTATAAGTTGGTTTGATTTAGAAAACTCTTCACTTGCTGGGCTCCTCTATAGATGACCACAAGCCCTGAGAGAGGCGCACACAAAGCTACCCAGTGTAGATGCTCGATCCATGTCAATTGCTTGTTGCCTTCACTCACCCACCTTCTTCTCAAGGAGGTCTTCTTCCTGGAAAAATGCAATCCAGTTTCATCACTCCAGCCTCCTAAGTGGGTTTTCTAAATCAAACCAACCTATACTGCCTTCAGAAGGGTGCTCTCTATTATAGACAGAAATCCAAATTCCTGGTCACACTCAAGGTTTTGTGTGTCACTAAAGCCTGATGGCCCTTCACTCCCCCACCCCCACCTTCCATCTCTTCCCCAGATGCCTCCACCCTCTTACTGGCTCAGCTCTCTTCTGCGGACAAAACATGCCCTCAATGGTCATGTGCTCTTCCGGTTCTGTGCTCGGCAAATTCTTACTCACTCTCAAACCTCCCAAACCCCTGAAATCTCCCTCCATTCCCCCAGCAGTTTGTCTCTATCTGCCCTGTTGTAAAACTACACCCTATGCCACATTTTCCCATACGATCATTCATGCAGGTGCGGAAAATAAATGGACTCTGCCTAAAGTAATCCTGCAGGGAATTGACAAGGAAACCACCTCTCCCTCTGACATAAACCCACATCGCTCAGGGCTGGCAATGCTGAAGACTGCCCACAAGGGACAGGGAGAAGCTGAACCTTGACCACCTGCACCTGCCGCTGAGCCAGGCTATCCTGGGGAGACTCTCGCTCACTACCACATTCACAGCCAGGCTAGGCACATACACATCTTACCTGCATTCTGCCCAAACTGGAACATAACCAGACTCAGGGTAAAATAAGCAAAATAAGCTAAGAGGTTGAGCACCACTGGGATAGCCTGACAAAACAGGATGCTGGTGTGAGGCAACAGAGCCCACCACATGGGGCCGAATTCAAGTTCACTGGGACCCTCACAAGCTCCACAGCCAAGGGAGCAAGGCAAGAGAGGCCCAGCCCACTCGAAGTTCCCCTTTCCTGCAGAGAATCCACTTCTCTGCAGTCAACACTGGAAATTATGGCACCCTACAAAGGTCATCCAGGTGTGTCCTTGCCTGATGACCTCAAGAAACCAACATGTATAATCCAATAATCAATAAGCCCGACGTTTATCTAAGGGGAAGACACCTTCACTGAGGCAGGTGGAGGGAGGGAAATCATGTTTTAATCTTTTTAAATTCAACACATTTTAGTAAAGGAAATGTTGCTTTTCTCCCACTAATCCACCAGTAGAGATGTCTGCTAAATCCAAATTGCATGGGGACAAGCTCTATCATGTGAATTTGGGTTCGAGGAAGGAAAGCTGGGGGATCTGGGTAGGAAACTGCCCACCACGAGGTGACAAAGCCAACAGAATACACGAGTTAGTCTGATTAACTGAGGTGGGCTGGTATGCTGACAGCCTGGGCCCAGTGAGCCTCCCCATCCCTTCCAAGCAGCATCTGTGCTTGAGTAGGAGCATCTAGAGGGCGTCACCCTCCTGATGATGATGGGATTGGGTATGAAGAGCAGAGGGCAGGACTGACTGGTCTGGAGCACAGGCCTGCTGAGCTGCTGTGCACAGCCTCTTCCATGGCTGGGACACGCAAGGTCAGCTCTAGGGCCAAGAGGGACACTCAGGGGAAGCCCCACAGAAAGGGCCACTTCTTCTTTCTCCTCCCATTATATAGCATACGACATGCAGTTAAAATGAGCATATCAAGGGCAGCTTGAGCAACACAACTGAGAGTCTAAACATCAACTGAGAGAAGAAAGGGCATCCCAGATGGGGAGAATGGCCTGAATAAAGGCTTAAATAGGGGAATGACTACATTCTGTTCTGAGCAGAGAGAAGAAAGCAGCTGATTTGGAGAAAAGATCTATTAAGAAAAAGAAGATTGAATTTTTTCCTTGTACCTTTTTAAAAAGAAATTAAATAGAATTTACTGATCTCCCACAAAGAAGACCAGTCCTTCCCTTAAGGAGCTTAACGTCTATTAGTGGGAAGAAGATAATAAACACACATAATCAGGGCAGAACATTAAAAAAAAAACCACAGGACATGAGGGCGGGCATGGAAGGCATGGTTTCAGGGGAAAATAGTTCTAAGGAAGGTCAGAAAATGCCAGCATGTAAGAGGGTCTTGATGTCAGGATCATATCAAAAACACTTTTCCAGGACTCAAGAATGCTGCCCCAGGGAATAGCTTCTCTGTGTTTGGGCCCCAAACCCCGATGGGCTGTGGAGGAAGCAGGAAAACCGTTTTCAGGTAAGATATGCCCAGAGTAGCTGCTTCAGTGATTCTGCAGGTGGGGACTCATATCTCTCCTGTCTCTGTGATTTATAGTAAATGCCAAGGGTGCCTGGAGCCACCGCTCTGCATTCTAAGTGTGTGTTTCACACACTTCTTTGGGGAAAGATGCAACAATTGGGCCAGGCTTCCAGCCCATACAGGTGAGTGGGTGGGGGGCTGTGTGGTGGGTAGAGTAATCGCAGAAAGAGCTTTTCCCCTCAGCTGGCTGGCTTTTCCCTTCATCCTCCTCCTTTTGTTGACCCTCGGAACACCCCCACCCCATACTTAGCCTCCCCAGTCAGGGGCCCAGCAGAAATGGGTAATGAAGGAGAGCTTGTGCTCGCAGCCAGCTGGCCCCCTGCTGCTGTAAAGAGAAAGGAGCCAAGCCTGGACCGGTGTTCTACTCGGTGAGGTGCAAGACCTGTCTGGGTTGGATGCCCCCAAAGAAGTTTTCATAGCCTAGAGTTAGCGGTGCCCAAAGCTGATACATTTGAGTGGTGGTGCTGAGACTGTGGGATTCTTTGTCCTTTTCAGAGGTCAGCTGCCTGCTTTGGAGCTTGTCTCCCTGGTCTTCAGAGATGCTCAGTAATTTCAGTTCCTACATGAGAGAGGCTCTTCTCTACTTGGTCCAAATTCTTCCTCTCATTGTGATCAGTCAATGTTCAACCTGCAGGGAACTCCAGAGGAGGCACTTGGGTACACACAGACCTGGGTCATCTCAGTGGTGGATGTCATTTCAGGTGACCACTCTATGTTGACCTTTGGGACCTTGAGGCAAATGACTGCATCTCTCTCAGTTTGTTTCCTCATCTGGAAGATGGATGTGAGCGTGCCAAACTTTTCGGATAGTGTGAGTGACTGAGATCACGCACGTAAAGCTCTTAGCTCAATGACTAGTGCATAAAATTAGATCTTACTTTACATCATTTACTAAAATAAGGCCCAGATGGATGAAAGACTTAATACTTTTTAAAAATAGAAGAGAATATTGAAAACTGCGTTTACGATGTTGAAGATAAGGAGAGTCTTCTTATAAATAGGATAAAAAAAGCAAAAGTCATCAAGGAACAGGGTAATATAAATGGGCTAAATCAAAATTAAGCACATACATAGGACAAAAAACAAACAATGGATGGAAGAAATTAATGTCACCAAATATAACACAGATTACTGTCCAAATTATATATTTTTAAAACTCCAAAAAAAAAGTGAGAAAAAGGAAATTAACTCAATAAAACAACAGGCAGCAAACCAAACAGGTCATTCGCAAAACAAAAAATACCAGTAGGCAATAAATATATAGAGGCTCAACTTTATTAGGATTAAGGAATAAGGAAAATTCAAATTAAAACATCAATAAAATTGCATATTCTTTGACACTGCTTAGATTGGCAAAATTAAATTTGGTAGTATAAATGGATGGTGAAGCTGTGTTGTACAAGAACTTTAAAAAATAAGCAAAATGACAATCCTTGAGGAATCTTTAAGATATATTCATATATTAAGACATCTACAAGGATATTTATGGCAGCACTGGTGAAATTTTAAACAATGACTAAATTAAATGTGGTATCCTTATAATATAGACTAGCATAAATCTGTTAAAATGAATATAGCATATCTCTATGTTCTAAAATAAAATAATCTCTAAGATACAATGTTAAGTAAAAAATGCATACATGTGTGATATCATTTATAATAGACATTTATATATTGTATGATTTTTACAAGTACATATATGTACATATATATGTCTTTTTAAAAACCATAGAAAGCTGCATACCAAACTGAAAACGGATAACTGCTAGGGAGCTTGGCAACGGGGGTAGTCAAATGATATTTAGTTTCCACTGTAATGTTTTAATTTTTTACAAGGAGAATGTATTCATGAATTCCTTATGTAATTAAAATTAATTTTTAATTGAACAAATAAAATACAATAAAACCTATACCTCATTATAAACTTCAAATTCTGATCTAAGGGATGCATAATAATAACCACTAATGTTAATTGAGAGATTATCAAATGTCAGACCCTGTTCTAAGTGGTTTCTATGTATGTTTTCCATGTTGCTATGTTTCTATATTTCCTGTGTTACATCCTCAGGACAACACTATGAGAAGGGCTTGTTCTCAATCTTCCTGTATGGATCAGGATGCTGAAGCAATAGAGAAATGAAGTTACTGGCGAAAGTCACCACCTGCAAGGAGTTGTAGAGCCAGAATTTGAGCACAGGTAGGCAGACTGGTCAGAGGAGCCTACTTTGCATTGTCCCTTAGCTCCTTCTGGGCCCATAGCAGAACATATGAGGTAGCAGTCTCCTCGCCCAGGGAATGCACAGCCCTCCCAGCTCCAGACCCTGTACTTCCCAAAGAAGATTCAGTCTGCCTTCCCATGGCCTAGGCTCCCTATCTCTGCGGGTATGGGAGGATGGCTTGCTAAGGGTTCTGTAGAAGGTGGCAGGAGTGGGTCTTGAAAAGTAAGAAAAACTGGAGAGCCCCTCACAGGCAAGTGAGACAACAGTGAAAAATAGGCCAGAAGGCCTTGAGTCAAACAGTTCTCAGCAGTGAAGAGAGGCTGAATCGGGGAGGCTCCCAGCAGCCTGGCCCCTGCAGTCTGAGAAACCAGATTTTCACCTCCAGCTCTTGCTGGAGTGAGAGACCACACCATATTTAATCCTTCTAAATTGGACATGAATTATTCAAAGACATTTAAAAAGAAGAAGGAGAAAACCTCTCTCCTGGTAAATGTGACTCTTATGGACACTAATATCATATGATTAACAAGGGGCAAAATGAGGCATTTGGCACAGGGCAATAGCAATAAGTGAAACATTTCCACTGAGACAGATCCTGCCTGACTCAGCCTCAGGGCACCAAGAACCAGGCACCTCTCTGGATTGTTGCCCATCTGACAGCCAGAGATGGTTCCCAAATGAAGTTTGCTCATGGACATCTTCTACCAGGGACAAACCTTTGTATGTGTGAGCAGAAGCCAGCAGCATACATATGATTTAAAAGTCATCATGATGTACTGCTGGTCTCAACTATGCCTCCACAATCAAAGCCTCCATGATTGGAATTCCCCCGTAGGCACCACAAGGGTTGAGGCCATTGTCTCAAGAAGCCCCATAAAAGGGTACTCACTTAGGACACCAAAGAAAAGGGTTGTCCTGGGCCATTCCTTAAGGAAGTTCCCAGACTCACAGTTTTTAGAAATCCTGCATCAGAATACTAATGGGTAGCACCTACTGAGTGTCTGCTAAGTGCCATGTCTTTTAGCCGTTTTACCTAACTTAATCTTCACTGTAATATAAGACAACCGGTAATGTTACCCCCATCTCACAAATGAAGAAACCAAGGCCCAAGGAGGTTAGATAACTTGCCCAAGATCGTGTAATTAATTTGTAGGTGCCAGAGGAGGGATTTGAACCCAGGGAGCCTAGTGCCAAAGCCCACTCTGTTCTGATTAATACAGGATAGCATTAAAGTGGAAACTCTAGGGCAGGACCAAGGAGTCTGCCTTTGAATAAGCTACATAGGTGACTCTTATGCATTCAAAGTTTAGAAAATCAGAATATTGTGTGCCCTAAAAAAACCAGCTGCTTCTTTGGAACTAACTCTGTTATTTAGCTTATCTCACTATGTAGACTTTGCACTCCTTGGAGAAGCAATGTTTTCATTCTTAACACTTGCCCCCCAACCCTCCGGCCTCCTTAGCACAGTTCCAGAGTGTGGAACTCAGGCAATACTTATTAGTCCAGGGAGAAAGCTCTGGACACAAAGTCTGAAAATCAAAACTTGTATTCCAGCTCTGTTATTTAATTTTCCTAGGCAGGTCCCCGCAACAGATTTAGGCTCAGCATTCCCATATGTTCAATGGAAATAATGTCAAAAAGAGATTTTTAAATACTAATTTTTGGCCAGGCACGGTGGCTCACGCTTGTAATCCCAGCGCTTTAGGAGGCCGAGGCAGGTGAATCACTGGAAGTCAAGAGTTAGAGACCAGCCTGGCCAACATGGTGAAACCCCATTTCTACTGAAAATACGAAAGTTACAAAAATTAGCCAGGTGTAATGGCACACGCCTGTAGTCCCAGCTACTCAGGAGGCTGAGCCCGGGGAATTGCTTGCACCTGGGAGGCAGAGGTTGCAGTGAATCGAGAGGGCACCACTGCACTCCAGCCTGAGTGACAGAGTGATAATTAAAATAAAATAAAAATAAATAAAATACTAATTTTAAAAAAACAACTATCTTGTATTAGTTGCTTATTCTGTGATGGGTTCTACCCAGGACCTTTGGCATACATTGACTCTGATCCACAGGGATCTTCAAGGTAAGTTTTATTATTCTCATGTTACAGATAAAGAAAAAGGATTTCAGAGAGATTGGGTTGTTTTGGATAAGCCTGCACAGACAGCAATGATGGGAAAAGCCTTCTTACCCAGGTCCCTTTGATTCCACATCACACGCTTTTTCCTCGACACCACCCAGAGTGATCAGCCTTTTCTCTATCCCATGGACATAATGAGAGTCAAATGAGATCACAGATATATCAGTCAGGATGGGCTGGGCTATGCTGTGATTTAAAAACAGCTCCAAATCTCAGTGGCTTAAAACAGCAAACGTTTATTTCTTGCTCTCACTACATATCTATCAGGAGTCAGCAGGGTGTTTCTGTGCAGCGTAATCACTCAGGGACCTAGATGGAGCAGCCACCATCCTGCGTGTTGCTCAAGAGAAGTAGGGCTAAATATTGCAGGCACATTGAAAGCTTCTGTGTAGTACAAATGAGCTGTACATCACATCTACTCATATTCCATTGACCAAAAGAAGTCTTGGCCAAGCCCAGAGTCAATGGGGTGGGAAAGCATGGCAAAGGCAGAAAGGAAACAATAATTGTGAGCAAATATTTAATCTACATGGAAGACCATGGATGTACAGAAGGCTCTGGAAGGTACTCAACTGAAACAGCCTGAAGTATGCTTTCTCCCATGGAGGCATGGCTGTGGGCCCCATGGCTCCAAGCTGAGCCTCCACATGCTGCAAATCTATGGATATCTCCCCTGGTATCAGGAATCTAATTATTACTCTGCTTTCTGCTCAATTATTAAAGACAAGGCAGTGAAGAGCCATGGAAGAGGAGAAAAGTCTGTTTTGCAGCAATGACAAACCATATTTCGTATGCATAAAGGGGAGAAATAAAAGAGCATTGCTTTTACTCTTATAATTGCAATTTCCTGCTCGTTTCCTTTTCAAATTAGTGGATGTAATTGTTTGGTAATAAAATATCAGCATAATATATTAGAGGCAGAGAACAGACGGGCTTAAGGGACAGTTGCCAAGAACAGGAGGGAGAGAAAAGATTGAACAGAATCAGAGTGTTCAAAGCTTGTGGGGTTTTCGTAAAATGTATACCAGGTTATTCCTGCCACTCTGCCTGCCTGACTCTTAATGGAAGCAAATGAATGGTCCAGACAGATCAGTAATCTTAACCCAGCTTAAAATGGGTACCAGGTTCAGAACAGAAAAGGAGACAGAAAGTGCAAGAGAGAGTGCAACAGAGAGAGAGAGTTCAGTAGGAAAAAATGACTGTGGTAAAGAACAACAGTTTTGAGATCATGCTTGGATTTAATACCAGCTCCACCACCCATTGGCTGTACCACCTTGAAAAGATCATTAACCTCCCTGAGCCTCCATTCATTCATTTGTGAAGAAGGAATAAAAAAAATACTCCATCTCAAGAGGTGGTGCTCCATAAAGAGTAGCTATTCATATTATTAGAAAATTAGAGTAGGTGGTTGAAGCCCTGCAGAGGGGATATGATGGACTGCAGGGGTCACCTTTGGCAAAATATCAAAACTGGAGAAAATGTTCTTTGTTGCCTTCAGTTTGACCATTAACTGCCCCTTCCTCCATCCTGGTGCCCTGCTCCCCTACCTGCCCCATTTTTTCAAGGCCTAGCCCATTGTCTTCAAGTCAATGTTGTCTGATGTTTACCATGGTATTGACTACCAAGGTGCTACCTGATAAAGAAATCCTGAAGGCGGCCGTTGTGGAGGAATGAATGGCTCCTGGACTGGGGACGTGCTGCTGCCTCCTGCAACACACTGTAGAAGCAGCCACTGTCATTAATGCCTGCCCTAATTGAGTGGTTGGACCCCATAGGCGAGTCCTAAATTAGGAGCCATGGGAGGTTAGAAATTAAACAATAGATTCAGTCTGTAACCTTAGAAGCCTCTCAGACTGGTGGCAAGAGAGGCAGCTAAGTCTAGTGTGGAGATCGGAGCTCCCTAGGAAGTCACCCTACCTGGCAGTATGAGTTCAGGGACTTGGGGATCTTCCACTCCAAGGGAAAGCCCCTCCAGCTGCTCACAGGGGCTCCCAACCTTGACATAAGAAGTGATTTCCTTATTCAGATAATGGTGAATCAGATGCCCCATGGAAAGTATCCTCCACGCACCCTGGAATTTCACTGGCTGATTCCAAGGGGAGGGAGACCACCAGCACCCTTGTAAGGAAGGTCACAGAAGGCAGAATGCTGGGGAAGAACTTCTGGGTTCATCACTGAATGCACCCCAGGGAAGGTGAGCCATGCCAGAAAAGAGGTCAGTGGGAAGTTGTTCAATAAAACCAGGAATGGAGAAACTGACCCTCAGTTCCAACAAGAGAAACTTAGTATGAATGTAAAGTAGAACCTTCTGGCAAGGTAGTTCTCAGTCACTATCCCCAAAGCCACCTGAATGCAAAATGTCCCTCATGGAGGCTCGGTGAGAGTTTTAAAACAGAGATAGTAATTTGCCTCTGAGAGGGAGAGAGGCTGTAAAACAAATTCCCCGACGGAGACATCAAGCCAATACATGCAAAATGGATAGGAAGGTGGGGAGAAAGCCCAGAGAACAAAGGTCCTCAAGTGGCATCTCTGTCTTGTTAGGACCACCCTCACAGGCTTGGCCTTGTCTTCCCCAACAAAACCTCCTGGACCTCACCTTTGTCAGAGTCAAAGCCAGAGGTACCTTGCATTAGCATGACCCCAGAAGTTCCTTCTCAAGTTCCCACTCAATCAACCCACAAATCCCTAGGGAAGACTTACTATGTGCCAGGAAATGTGCTAGATACTTACCAAGCATAGCATAAAAATTCTCAGAGTGCTAGACTCCTCCAATGTAGGGGATGGTGACTCAGAGGCCCTGTCAGACTTGCCAGCACTGAATACAATCAGTACCTGTGCATTGTGAGAGCCCAGAGGCCATGACTCAGCCTAAAAGATAAACCAGTACTTGGAGAGGTGGTGAAGTCCAGATGAGACACAGTTGGTTGCCATTCTCTCGGAAAATTTTCCTGGATAATGACAGGAAGAAGGCATCTCTCCTTTGGCTGAGTTGAACCAGGTACTCTCTGTTCTCACATTGAGATATTCTGTCCTCAGCAGTGAGTATAGCTATTTGCTGTGTGTCTATCATCTCTTGAGCTACCTGGGAGACTTTAACTGTCTCTCACAATGCCTGGAATAGAGTCTTGAGCAAAGTGGTGCATGATGTGTGTGTGAGGGTGGGGAGGGGGGAGAGAGAATATATGTGTATATTGAATGAACAATGATCAATGGGACGTCTAAGTGCTTCTGCAAAATGAATATTGTTGATCTAAGTTTACCTCTTCTCCCATGTACCGAGTATCTAAGGAGGCTTCTGGAACTGGCCAAAAATACACGTAGGCTGATAAGACAAGGTTCACATGCACGTGGTGCTTACTATAAGTGCTGTATTTCATCATCTTCAGCTCCTCACTGCAGGAGTTGCCTGGACCCTGGATGCATTTTCTCAGCCAGTCATTTCCAGCCAGAAGAATCCTTGAAGCTTGGCTCATCATCTCAGAGTGTTTGAATCTTGAATTTCAAGTAGGAAAGCAGTAGACTGCAACAAGACTAAAACTGAAAGCTTTGAACACACACTTATGACTCCATCTCATTTCCCCCCTTTCTACAACCCGCACAAACCCTAACCTGAACCATAGAACTCATTGTCTGTATAACTGGGACTTGGGGCTACTTGACTTGTAGCATCTTCTTTATAGCTTTTAAATCTTTTCCTGTTTTTTTAAGCCCCTCCTTAGACTGTAAGGCCCTTGTGAGAGAGAAACATGTGCAGCAAGACAGAATGAGACACATCCTGCTTCATTTCAACATCACCCCTTTATGCAGAATTTACAAAGGAAAACAAATGAATGTAGTTTCTCAATTTTTGGACCTCCTCAGCTCAGTCAGGTATTTAGGGAGAGTAGAAATATAGCATATAGATTTCCCCAGGCCTAAGGAGGAATTATCCAATGGGACCACTTGCAGAAATTGGAAATGTATTTCTATACTTCAAAGACACAGAGGAATGCCCACTGACATATCTGTGAAGGTCAAGGATACTGGAACATGATCTGACCCCTTCCTGAAAATCTACAGGGTGAAGGTGGAGTTGACCAACTGCCCCAGTGGTGAGGGCCGCTTTACCATTGGCCTTCACTTCTAGAATAGAGGAAGAGATGCACGAGTGTTTCTCATGAACTGGATGTGGGTCAGACTGGGAGAAGCTGCCTGGGGCCTTCTTGGGTCCTAACTAATTAAGCTGCCTGGAGGAAGGCAGGCCATCAGCAGAAAGAGGCTGGAGTTATACCATCAGATGCCCATGGCAAAGGAAGATGTCACAAGTGTCTACCTGAAGTAGATAGGTTAGGGAATCACACACTGGTCACAAAAACCTTAGGTCACAAGACCCAGCAGGAAACCTTGTAAGATCCCATGAAAGTGCTTTCAAGAGAATGAAATCAATTCTATTCCTTGGCCACCACCAGAGACCACGATGCCCTTAGCAAAGCAGATAGTGTCTCATGAGCTCAGTTTTCCTCTCTCCCATGCCTCCACCCTTGTGAGATTCACTACACAGCTGGTGACTAAGTCAAGTAGAACATGAGCTAAGAATCAGGAAACAGGAGAGAGCCAAAGAACCATCCCCCATCTCCCACCCCAGGCTTCCAGCCTGAAGCAGTCCAAGCCAGGGCAGGGAAGAAAATATAATGTTAATTCCAGTTCAGAGTTGTGACCATCACATGAGACTAGATATACTATTTATTAGCTCTAGCCTGTGTTTGTGGGCTATGATAATGGCCATAGGTCTCTCTAGTGTCTACAAATTAGCTGAAAAGCCCGGAGACCTGCCAAGTTTCTTGTTGAGCACAGGGAAAATTATTCCCACTAAATAAGTTTAAACAAGTGTCAGGAAACAAAAATAAAGTTGCATTTTGATGATGTCTAAATCACTCACATTCAAAGTTCCATGGAACAATGCCATGTTTCAAAGTTCGGGACAAAAGTCCAGCTTTTTAAAATAAAATAAAAATCACAGTCCTAATAGTAGGAGAAATTAGGCACCAAAGAACAAATTTAATAGGGAAAACTCAGGAAATGGTCACCAAGGCCCATTCCAAGCCTCCGATCGACCCAAGAGACCACAACACCCACCTCATGCACAGAGAGGAGTGGCACGGACAGAGAATGAGACCAAAATTTGCTGTATCATTTAAAGAGATGAACAAACAAGCCAAGATGTGTGTTGACTGGGAAAGTTTACAAAAGGCAAACAAACAAATACACAAACAAAAAATCCTCTACTTTAAATACATAAAAAATGTAAAATCTCTCCGTGTTCCTTAATCCAACCGAATTCTTTTAGTGCCAGCAACTCATTAAAGGCTTCAACAGGCTGCTTAAGAGTTACAAACATGGTATCTCTAAGTACCAGAGTGAGTCTCCTTAGAAGGTTAAATGCTCATCATCACTCGCCATCAGAGAAATGCAAATCAAAACCACAATGAGATACCATCTCACACCAGTTAGAATGGCAATCATTAAAAAGTCAGGAAACAACAGGTGCTGGAGAGGATGTGGAGAAATAGGAACACTTTTACACTGTTGGTGGGATTGTAAACTAGTTCAACCATTATGGAAAACAGTATGGCGATTCCTCAAGGATCTAGAACTAGATGTACCATATGACCCAGCCATCCCATTACTGGGTATATACCCAAAGGATTATAAATTATGCTGCTATGAAGACACATGCACATGTATGTTTACTGCAGCACTATTCACAATAGCAAAGACTTGGAATCAACCCAAATGTCCATCAGTGACAGATTGGATTAAGAAAATGTGGCACATATACACCATGGAATATTATACAGCCATAAAAAAAGATGAGTTTGTGTCCTTTGTAGGGACATGGATGCAGCTGGAAACCATCATTCTTAGCAAACTATCACAAGAACAGAAAACCAAACACCGCATGTTCTCACTCATAGGTGGGAACTGAACAATGAGATCACTTGGACTCAGGAAGGGGAACATCACACACCGGGGCCTATCATGGGGAGGGGGGAGGGGGGAGGGATTGCATTGGGAGTTATACCTGATGTAAATGACGAGTTGATGGGTACAGCACACCAACATGGCACAAGTATACATATGTAACAAACCTGCACATTATGCACATGTACCCTACAACTTAAAGTATAATAAATAAATAAATAAATAAATAAATAAATAAATAAATAAAAAAGAAGGTTATCTGAATGCAAGGCTCCACTGAATGACATGGTCCTTCTGAAAAGTCAGGAAAGACTATGCCAAACTAATAAGAATTATAAAGTGTCCAGGAAGAATATGGTGTTCAGATATTTGCACCTGCTGATCACCATTCAAATCACTCCAAAGTTGCTCTGCCCCGGCAATGGGGTTCATAATTTTCAAACCCTGAGGCTGGATGGCAACAGAAAAGAATGCTCATGGTCTATGGTGGGAAACTTCTTATCCAGCAGGCTCTGGAAAAGTGGGAAAGTGAATTACAATGAGAAGTATGCTGATGGAAGCAGGAAGTTAGAGCCTGGGAGTTGCCCAAATGCTGGCTCCCCAAGCCTGCTGCTTTGCGTGCCACACAGCTGCTCCCTCATGCTAGACTGTTCTTGCAGATACTGCCCCTCCATCAGCCACAGGGTCTCTCCAGGATCACTGCTTTCAAAGCCCTGGCAGTCCTCTCAGCTCTCCTATTTGCATCATAGTTTACCATTCCAAGGATCTCAGCTTGCTTATCTAAAGAATATTTTATGGGCCAGATGAGGTGGCTCACGCCTATAATCCCAGCACGTTGGGAGGCCGAGGTAGGCGGATCACCTGAGGTCAGGAGTTTGAGACCAGCCTGGCCAACATGGTGAAACCCCATCTCTACTAAGGATACAAAAATTAGCCAGGCGTGGTGGCAGGTGCCTATAATCCCAGCTACTAGGGAGGCTAAGGCAGAAGAATTGCTTGAATCGGGGAGGCCGAGGTTGCAGTGAGCCAAGATCTTGCATGCACAATCATGCACTTCAACCGGGGCGACAAGCGCGAAACTCCTTCTCAAAAATAAAATAAAATAAAATAAAATAAAATAAAATAAAATAAAATAAAAATGGATTAAAACCATTCTGCCTCAGTTTGCAAAAGGGGAAGGAAATCTTCAAAGACCAAACCAAGAAACTGACCTAAGAAGGACACTGGCTTGCCAGCATTGTCTGTCAATCTGTCTGCTTTAATACTACCACCAATAGCAAAGCAGACCATTATTAAACAATTATTTTTAAGTTTTCTTTTTACCCTTTTTGACATGAAGTCAGTTAATACAGTAGTCTCTCCTTATTCTTAGCATTAATTTCAAATAATCCTACCTCAGATGCCAAATACTCCTCATCACCCCACACATTTCCTTTACACACAAGAAAATGTCATTCACACACACAAGGGATTTGTGGAGTAAGTCACTATAACTCAATTTCCTTGATAATCATGTGGGAGAAAAGGGGGAAAAAAAGAAAAGGAACAGGAGAAAAAATGAAAGTCTAGCTAACCCAGCAACTTGAAAGAGAAATACAATCAATTGGCTCAGAATTTGAGGGAATCAGGGGCTCTATAACGAAAGGCAAATAGACCCTGAGTAGAAAAATCGTGTGGGAGGCGATGGAGAAGTGGAGAGAGGAAGGAAGAGATTTCTTTGGTACTTACCTGTATGGCATCGACTTCAAGTCGTCTTTAAGTGGAACTGACGGTATTACAAACACAATAAGCACTTCTAGACAAACTGGAATAGCAATCACCTCGGGAGCTGGGAAGCATTCACAATTTTGCTGTTGTCAACGCTTTCAGTGGCTTTAATTTTCAATGGTAAGCACAACTTCTATATAGTGTTGTCAAACCCGCAATGAAGTTATGTCATTGAATATTAAAGGCCCAGCCCGTGGAATGCCAACACACAGATTTGAATTTCATGCTCGCTCCTAAACATCAAGACAAATATGTCTAATTTCATAAAAACCTGGCCAGCCCCAGGGAGGCTGACAATCATATCTATTGTTACCCAAGTTTGCTAGAATAAAACCTGGCCCTGCTCAGTGTGTGAGGCCAAAAGGAAGCAGGGAGAGGAGGAGAGAGAGAACCAAGAACTATCAGCAGAGTGAAAACTGGCTGACTTTGTACAGTACTTGTCAGACATGCAGGTTCCTGGGGCACTCAGTGCCAGTAAGTCTCATCCAGCAGGATTGGATCCATGTTTAATGAGCAGCTTTAGGAAACTGTATGGTTAGGTCATGGAATTGATGTTGGGAAGCTTGCAGGAGATGGGAAGTATGACTGGAAGGGAGAAGGAAGCATATGGGCCCTCCATTACATTCCAAGGCGTTTGGACTCCATCCTGAAGGCAGTAGCAATCCCAGTAGGATTTTAAGCATGGGTGAGGTCATACTTGTTTCTTAGAAAGATTACTTTGGCTTCAAAGTAAAAATTGGATCAAGGCAAGGAAAGCTGAAAACAAATAGAACAGTTAAGACTCAAACCCCACATGAGGCTCTGATATGGGCAGATCTGAAGAAAACGAAAACTAGGCAGCTCTGAGAGGCAATCAGAAGATCAGGATCCTTGGTGCTGGATGAGAGGTGGGATGAGGAGGAAGGAGCTGTCTGGAGTGACATCTAGGTTTCTTGCTTGGACAACTGAATGGAAAACAGTTGATGTTCATCAGTGCTAATTGCGTGCCAGGTTCTGTCCCAATGTGGAGGTACAGCAAGGTATGATAAGTTGCCCAATTAAGAAGTGGCAAATGGAAGATTCAAAAGCTCAAACCCAAGTCAACTAGGTCTGGAGTTCACACTTCTAACCACTGCTTCATGTTGATGGCAGAGCTTGCTCCATGATGGAGAATGATAGCCAGACTGAGATTAGGAGTTGAGATAGGAAAGAAGAAGAACAGAGAGAGAAAGAAGAATGTGGTGAGTGGGCAGAAAGAAAGAAGAAGACTACAGAGAAAGTGGTGTCCTGGAGATCACAAGAGGAAAGATGTTTACTAAGATCCTATAGGAGGAGGTTTATGCTCATTTATTGCAGAAAGCAAGATAAGAACTGAAAAACTCCTACGAGTTCAGCCACCTGGAAGCCATGGAGAATTCACCTATATTTCCAAGAATTAGTAAGGGAAGGCTGCAAGGACTTAGGTGAATAGGAAGTGATGAGAAGGGTGATAATTCTCAGCACTAAAGGCAACGTAAAGAAAGATAGGGAGAGTCACAAGGCCTGGGAAGCCACTTCCTCAGTTCCTTAAGTCAGAGAGTCATTACTTCTGGACAGAGCACTAGCATTTGTGCCCTCATCACTCTTCTCTTTCTCCACATGTCCTCATTTCTTTCCTTCAAGGTGCAGATCAAATCTTGCTGTCTAATGAAATCTCTCATGTCCCACATTGCTCTTCCTGGGTATGACCTTCTATTGCACACAGAGTTTGAGCTGCATCCCACTGGCACCCTGGTTCACACACATTAACCTGTATGATTTTCTATGTCATGAGTAGATGTGATATAGCTGCAAGAATAATCATGGTTTAGAGCCCAAAAAGCTTGGTTTTAAATCCAGCTACAGTAGTATCTAGCAAGTCACTTGGTGCCTTGGGTATCAGGCTTCTTTGTTTGTAAAGTAGCTGTCATAATACTTACATTGCAAGGTACTGTGAGAATCAGCAACAATTTACATACAGTCTACTATATGCCGCTGTGCCTAACACATATTAGGTGCTCAATAAATAAGGATATCATTTTTTCATGATCATTAGTTATACTGTTTTGATGGTATGTGATGTCTTATATCCCCAGCCAGTCTGTGGGTTCCCCAAGACACTGCTCACACATTCTCATTTCAGCCCTCTACCCCCACTGCCTCAAGCCCACACCAGTGTGCCCTCATTGGCAGATGACCTTCATTCCCATCCCTGGAAGTGATGTGGTAAAGTCTCCTAATCAAACTGTACACCAGAAAAGGGTAAGGAGAGAAACCTTGGGTGACATAAGAGGAAGAGTCCCCCATATCTATGGCCAAATCTCACCCCTACCTTCAGAGAGAACTTCTCATTGATGAGGCTCCAGCAGGAAATGCAAGGCAATCAAGCTGGGATTTTGAAAAGAATTTAATCATGGGATTAAATGCAGATTTAAGGAAGCCAACAAGAGATGTCAAGGCACCCAGATATTTGTATAGCAGGGGCTGTTGCCACCCTTAGCCTAAAAGGGCAAGGGCGGGAGGAAAGATGTTACCAGAACCCAGTGGGAGCCAGAACCCTAGAAGAGGGCCCAGCTGTTAGGAGCTGCAAGTATAGAGAAATGGTCACACCAGAACTGCTGTCCAAAGCAGGAGAGCAGGGAAGAAACACCTTGACCTCTCTCTCCTTCCTGCAGCTCCAGCATCCTGCTGGTGTCTCACTGTGGTTGAAGCCAACAGGGAGTTAGACAGAGGACTGCAAAGGAGTCTGGGGGGATGTAGGATGCAAGGGTCAGTATCCCAGGGCAGATAGCAGGATAGTGAAGGGCAGAAGAGGACAGTGGTGGAGCAGCAGATGTAGTGTTATCAGCACAATTAGCAAAGACAAACCGCCAACTGCAGAGGTGTTTGCAACATGCTCGTCAAAGAGTGAATATTCTCAGAAAGGGCTGAACGCCTAATTGGCAGGAGGTAAATGGTATCATTAAGTATTTGCCCAGTAGTTGTTGGGGACACACTAGGAAAACCAAACACAGCCCATTCAGGCAGATTCATATCAGTGCCAGCAAGATGTGGGGATTTCTTGACCCAGCATCTAACAACAAATTAAAGGAAGATTGCGAAATGCTCTTCGCCAGTCTTGGTCTCATATCCAGCAATCACCATCACATGGCAATAAAATAAACAGAAGTAAACTGAGGCCTGGTGCAGAGGAGGGAAGCAGCCCTCACTGTGGCAGGCCTGAGACAATGAAACATGAGCAAGCAGGTATTGTTAAAAGGAATGTTGGTGAAAGTGGTCCACCCTGGGGTCACTGGAAGCATGGCACAGGCAGCAGCCAGAGGCTCTGATGGCATTTGGAGAGAGCTTCTGATGTAGCTCACAGACCAGCAGTTATTTTCTTTTTGGAAGGGAAAGCAGTCTGGGAAATAAGCTACGATGCTCAGGGGATTAACGGTGCAGCCCCTGCCGGGAGCAGGTGGTAGCTCAGCGGGCTGAAGAGGCTGTAGCCCCATATCCCTTCCCCATAACAACTGTGAGTTTTATTAAGAGATGCTCAGATTCGATGAGACTGGGGATTATGTGGAACTCATCTTACCACCCATTCAACTCTGTTGATTAAGTTTCTTTCTCTAAGACCCTGTGAGTGCTTGGGAAGCCAGGCCCTAAAATCCCCATCTCTGTGGTGGCAGGGCCACAAGGACTCTAAGCACAATTTCCACTTAGGCTCTGTCCCCATAAAGTTCTCCATCAAAGCGACACATAGGAGGAGGATGATAATGGTACCAGCCCCTTCTCTCTATTTAGTTGTTGTTTTGCATCATAATACATGAAAAGCTCTCTGAAAAGGCAAAAATAAGGGCCAAGAAATGTATCTATGTATGCAAATGAGATATAAACCTAAAGTTTCCTCTTTAGATTATATGTATTCATAACACATGTAGGTATGTATTACACACATATATCACCACAAAAGTATACATATACATGTATGTAGTTAAAAACACCTCCCCTATTGGCACCCTGTTCCAAGCACTATTATCTCTCTCATGAACTATTATTCTCACTCCTCATTTTCTAGCTTACACCTTTGCTTCCTATAATCAATTTCAAACACAGGTCATGTCTCACACATGTCCATGACCCTTAAATGGTTTCCCATTTTACTCATAGTAAAACCCAAAGTCCTCCAATGGCCTACAAGCCCTCCTGATGTGGCTCCCATCACCCCCCCGAACTCATCATCCCTGGCTCACTCTATCTCACTCCAGCCATAATGGACTCCTTGTTAGTCTTCAAACATGCCACACCTACACCTTAGGATTTAGCATAAGCTATTCCCACTTCCTGGATGCTCTTCCTACAAATACCTGCATGGTTAACTGTCTCCTCTGCTTCTTTTTCAATGTCATTTCAATGAAGCCTGCCTTGACCACCCACTTTAAAATTACTTGCATCCCAATCCTCACAGTCACTATATACTTTACCCTGCTCTATTTCTATGTTCACAGTGCACAACATTCTATCACACTATTTAGTTTCTTTGTTATAATTTGCTGTTTGTTTTCTGTCTCCTTCTCTAGAATGTAAGCTCCACAAGGACAATGACGCACGCATCATTCACAAGTGCTCAGCACAGTGCCTAGAATAAGGCATTCAATAGGTATTTGTTGAATGAATAAACAAACGAATGAATGAATGATCCAGTGCATACCAGGCTTTTCATTGCAAATCTTTATTCCTGCAATGTGCCTAGCATAGATCTTATCACAAATTAATGCTTCTTAAGGGCTAATGGTGTTATTTATTCAACAGACACTACTGAGAGCCTATTTTACCCAAAATATCATGGGAGACAATAGGAAATATAAGAAACCCAAGCTGCTTTAATAACATTATTATCTAATTAGGGATGTGTTCCCCAATATGTGGTTCTTTTCTCCTTCCAGATACCTGGAAATTTTTCAACTGCTGGTAAGTGGGTAGGGTTGTGTGATTAATTAGCCAATGAAACCTGAGCAGGAATGGTAAGTGTCACATCCAGGATGGGTGAGTGAAACGCACAATCTTTCCAGTGATGGTGGTCAAAGAGACCCTGTGCTCCAGGGTACAGTTCCTTGACAGAAGAGACTATTTGGCTTAGATCCTTGAGTCATCACATGGAAGTCAGTTGCTTGGAAAATTATCTAGACCTGCAACTGACTTCATGTGTACAGAGGATAAAGCTTTGTGGTGTTGGGCCACTGACATTTGGGAATCTTTTGTTCCTTCATAAAGCAGCCTATCCTGGTGAACACAGAGGCCCTGGCAGGGAATGGGGAGAGGTGGCAGCAGGGAGCAGGGGCACTATGAAACTGATAAGAATGTTGATAACTGAATGAACAGCTTTCATGAAGCTGGATGTAAAAGGTGGCTAGTAAGAGATATAATCATTGAGGTATTCATTAAAAGGCAGGAATGTTAAAGAACTGTTGGGTAGACTGGATATAAAAACCGAGGGTAATATAAGAGCAGGATTTAGATAAGCAGAAAAAAAAGGGAACATTGTAGTTTAAACAAACGGCTTCAAGGAAAGCATAATGATGATGATCATGAGGAGAAGGAGGAGGAGGTATTGAGGGGGATGCTTGGTCAGAATTGAAGCCAGCTGAGATTGTAGGGACAGGCTGATCAATTCACCCATCAGTGAGGCCTGACTTACAGAAGCATCAGCATTGGGACAGGCCCCAAACAAGGAGAAGGACATTTCACAGGAGCAAATGTTACTTAAAATTCGATTTACTCTTTTTTGTTGATTTAGGGTGGCTATTTAATTAGTTTTGAGCATTGCACATTGTTTATGGTCATTGTTTCAATAGAAGTTAAAAGTAAGAAATTTTACCATGCCCTTGATTTGTAGACAAAATAACTGTTCCAGATTTCTCTCTTGTCCCCTTGCCACATTTCTGATTTAACAGTGTCTCTGACCTGGTGAATTGCTTCTAAATCATATCACCAGGTTTCCTGAGCTTCTGTTGTGTGGAACTTCTCCCATAAGACAACATCACTAGAGCTGAGAAAACACATCTTCTCCCGTGTCTCAAGTGATAGGTTGTCTGATAACAAATGCAATAGTCCAAACGAACATTTGTGTTCCGGGAATGGCATTCCTCAATGTGGAAAATTCCACAAAATATGTAGCTCAAGCTGAGAAGTTCACTTTTGAGTCCAACAAGACTGATCTCTGAGCAAGCTAGGACTTGCCCATGAACCAGTCTTGGAAAGGCTCCAGGAAAGGCCACTTCTTCTCAGTTGTGGATCTCTAATTAATAAATACGACGTAATCAAATGTGAACCATATACAAAACTCTGTGCTGAGAGCTATGGGTGTGTAAGAGCAGACCAGGTTCTGGCCCACACCCCTCCCAGCTCTATTTGAGTACACATAATTAGTTCTCGAGGAAAGGAGGCTAACAGGGTGTAACAGCAGCCATGGCATTCAGGCTCCCTTCCTGTCTGCCACCAGCCTCACAGCCTGCTTGCCCAAGCACGTTTTGTGAGCCAAAAAGAGGAATAACCTCAGGAAGAACTTCCTGAGAAAATTCAAAGCACAGACAACTGATAGAAAGTCAAGATTACCTAAAGTTCTAAAAATGAGACAAGGATGAGCTTGATACAAACTTAGCATATGAAGGAATGGTCTATTTCAGGAATATTCCTATTTGTGGGAATTGCTACAAGTTGTTAGAGGATGTGCTCTTTGAAAAAGAGGCTTTCCTCAAAGCCCACCAGGATTTCTCCCTTTCAGAGCTCCTATCCTTCCAATCATTCCTAACTTCTTCTCCTATACAAATGTGGACTCTCTGCCCTTCCAGGTCAGTCTCTCACTAAGTCAAATCTGTATACACACACATACACACAGGAAGAGAGACAGTGTGTGCATGGAAACACAGTGTAGTGGTTAAGAGCTTGGATAGGGATGGGTGTGGTATTCATGCCTGTAATCCCAGTGCTGGGAGACCAAGACAGGAGGATTGCTTGAGCCCAGGAGTTTGAGGTTATGGTGAGCTATGATTACACCACTGCACTCCATCCAGAGTGTAAGACCCTGTCTCTGAAAAAAGAGAGAGAGCGAGCTTGGATGGTGGAGCCAGACTGCCTGGCTTAAATCTCAGCTTTATCACTCTTTAGATATGTGACCCTAACACCAACTTACTCAGTCTCCCTTTACCTTGGTGTCCTCATCTATAAAATGGGGTTAATGATGATATTTACGTCCTAGGGCTCTTCTGGGAATTACATGGAGCTGTATGTGTGAAATACTTGGACCAGTGCTTGACCTGTGCCTGTGTCATCTGTTGTTATAGTTGTTGTTGTTGTTCTGTGTGCATTTCAATTTAATAGGCAGATGGGAGAGTCTTTACCACATGCTAGGGACATGGACTATAAGAGAACTATTGTGCATTTCCCTCTCCCACTCTTTTGACTCAAAGACTGAGGCTTCCCACTGTGGCCTGGAGTTCCTGCAATGTAGAAAACAGGGGTTGACAGGTGCTCTCCTCTGTTCTCTGAGCTACTATTTCTTAAACAGTCAAGAAACACCTCTCAAAATGGCTCAACTTGTTACAGCAGCTTTGGGCTTCCACTTTGCCACCACCCATGTCTAGAGGAAGAGCAACAAGCAGCACAATGGGTCTTCAGCTGTGCTCAGGGTAGAAGGGGGAAGCACCACCTGCCATTCTTTCTGGCATCCTTTATGAGAAACCCACTCACTGCCCTCTTCATCTTCGCCCACTATGGAACCTTTAGTCTCTGTCCTCTTTCCCTACACACTCTCCTACCCCAGGACACTGCAGGCATGGTATAAAAACACAATAGTTCCTAAATGGTTCAATAACACCATCCCATTTGTGTTCACATTTAAAACAATTCACAATTCCAGCCAATAGCCAGACTCTGGCAGCAGGTAGGGCTGGGAAGGGAGCCTTCCTGAGTCATTCTCCCCCATCGCTGGGCTCACAATTCGAAGAATTAGTGGTAGCTGGGCAGTCAAGAAATGCTTCTTAAAGGCCAAAGGACTTTAGCAGATGCTGGAACAATGATTAATAACAACATGTAAGGCTTCAGAAACAGTCAAAGTGTGCCAGACATGGGAATTGGCAAAGACAAAGGTGCAACAGAAATTGATGTGCACCTGCACAGGATAGTGCTACAATTATGACAGCATGCAAATAAGTGTGCAGGGGCATAAATATACACAGAGGTATTTATTTATATTAGAGGACATTTCACACTACACAATACATCAGCTTACGTTACCTCATTTGATTTTCACAATTGATCTGTTGGATTAACAAGGTATGATATGATTCTTCATGTCACAGGGAGGAAATTCAAGCTCAGAGAGAGGAGCAACTTGTCTAGTTCTTAAAATCAGCAAGTACGGAACTTGGTTGTCAACTCACAAGTTCTAATTCCAGGTTCAGTGCATTTTTCCAGATGCCCTCTCACCTCTCCTTCTCCCCTCTCCCCTCCACTTCTCTCCTCTTTTATCCTTCTGTCCCTCCCATGTGTTCCTCTCTTTCTCCTCCCCACCTCTTAGCAGTCCTGTGCTTGGACAAAGGTTTTGCAGGTAAGTCAGGCTCCTAGAATAAGGCTCCTTTGTGCCAGATGAGCTCATATCTCCTTGCAAGTCTCTCTTATGAGGAATGAGTCCCAATGGTTAGAGTGCTAACCTGTCCATGTGTGCCATCTCCGGCCTGCTGCAGGGCTGGAGCTCCCATTTATATGTTCTCTTACCACTGGGGAGTCGAGTGTACCCGAGGCAGAGGGGAGTCCTCCTCAAGAGACTCATCTGTTTAATCATGCCACACCAGAGACATAATATCCCAGGGTGAGAATAAGAAAAAGGACAAGAGAAAAGGTACCTGGGGAAATAATCAGCATTAAGAGAAAAAAAATGCCAATATGGCTGGCTGGATTGCTTATATTGATGGAGCTAAATGCACTTAGGGGGTTATAACAATAAACAAAAATAAATAGAAAAAGAATTGAATCGCACAGGCTGCATATGTAAATGTCACTATCAGATAGTCATTCCTAGCCACCAACTGGACCAGCAATTGATGACATCTTAGCCCAGGAGACTTGAGAATGTGAAGAAAGATACAACCTGATCTCTGAGATTGCCCCTCTTCAAGTGATTTCTAGAATCTTCTTTGGTTTGGGGACTCCATAGGAATCTTGGATGCAGGTGCAGGTGTCCCACCCCACCACACACACACACACACATCACAGATCCCATCTAGACCTGTACTCACCAAGAAGATCCTGTGCCAAGAACTTCTCTTCACATCAGACCCTAGCCTCCTCCAAGATGCTCCACCTGGAAAGACTTTGATCATCTCATCCCAATATGAGTGACTTCCAAGAAAGGAGCTTCCAATGCTTTGTCCTGGGTAACATATGTATGCCCATGCCTTAAGCCAAGGAGTAAGACTGCAGGCAAAAGCAGTCTTGCAGGGCACACCCCTCATTTTCCCCCAGTGTCCCAGCACAGGGAAGTAGAGAACTATTAGAAGCTCTATCCTTGACTCAACCTTCAATTGCGGTGCTAGGGACAGGGACAGAGGGGTCCTAGACTCCCCACTCCCCACTCCAATTTGCACTTCAGAAAGCTTAGGGCCTGATGTGATCTCCAGAGTTGGCAGGCAGTAGGGCCATCTGCCAGCAAATAAGAGTCCCAGGAGGCCTTGCTCACCCACACATCCTTCTACTCCTGGACTCCAGACCCTGGCTCCTGAGAGGCCCCACATCTGGAGAGAGCTAGGCTTGCCCTTTCTGACTCACCTGTTCTCTTGCACCCTTGCCAGTTCTTACAGGTGAGATCCTTCAGAGCCCCTCTGGGAGTCATCAAAACCCTTTGAATTGATTTCTACTTCTCACCTTAGGAAAACAAGTACCATGCAGTCATTCCTCTGTGATGCAAATTGATTTGTGGTTTCACCCTGAACCTCTCTCAGCATCCAGAAATACCCCAGTCTAGGTGTTTAAACAACATTCTTCTCTCACACTCCTGCCCCATTCTCAACTCCAGCTTTTCCACATTTTCTTCTTATCCCTAAACTTTCCCTCTGTACTCTGGGGTAGCTGGTACACAGCAGCAGAAAACATTTTTAGGACAGTGGCGCTGGGGTCTCTCTGGAAAACGGAATGAAGTTTACCCTGGTGGGAAAAGAACAAGGGCCTTCCCTCCAAAGGGAACAAGGAACCAAGGTAAGTAAAGCCATTAATGGCAGAAATTACTTTATTGTGAGAAGGACCTAGGGCCACCGGGTGGGGTGGGAAGGTGGAAACATGAGATCAGAGAATAAGAATTTTCTAAACACACTGATCCTCAATGATATGGACATTACCTGGTCCTGTGTGCTTTGTCTTGGAGCCCTCACCCTATCATGCAACATTCCATAGGGATGAACTTAATGGCTGGAGGCACTTACAGTCAGAAGAACCCCAACACGTGCACCTAACCGAACACTACTTTCAAGAGTGCCATTCCAGGACACACTCTGCCTTAAGAGTTGTGTGTATCTTTTAAGTCTTACCTGCAAAGAAACGAATAGCTCTTCTAGGACAAGGACCAGATCTCCTTCAGCATTGCTTTTTCTCCTCACCACCATTCTCAACCCCAGTGCAGGGTTGGATGCACAGTAAGGAAGTTGCACGGGAACCATGGGAAAAGCTGCATTTGTGTACATGAGATCCAGGCTTTAGCCTTAGACCTGTCTAATTATCTTGTGACTTTGGGAAATTCACTAAAATCCTCTGAGCCTTTGCTTGCTCACCTGTAAAACAGGGCTAACTAGACATTTGGGCCACCTTACTTCTTTAATGGAAAACCAGCTAAAAAATACCTTAAACTAATATATGCTACTCAAATTGTATATACTGCAGACCCTGGCATTCACAGATTCTCTTACCCCATCTTTGACTGTTTTCATGAAACCCCAAATCATATGACACAACAGTAGGTTACCCTTTTGCTGGAGTCTGATTTTCATTTAGGGGCTGATATAGTAGGCTGAGGCAGGAGCCTGGAGAGCAAGCCTGGCTGACTGCCCCACACTCATCGACCCCTCAGTGTAGCGGTTCTTCCCTATGGGCAGGCATTGTACCTCTCGCTAGAGATCTGAAGGTGCCATGTCAGTTCTTATTTGTGCCTCTATACCTTCATAACATATCTAGAATACCTCCGGTTGCCACTTATGCCCACCCTGGACTATCTCATTTTCCCTGGGCTGTTACAGCATCCTTATAACTCATCAGCTTATGTCTGCTTTGTCCCTGATTGACTGCTTTGAACACAGCAGCTGATATGATCCTTGAAAATCATAAGACACATCCTGTTGTTCCTTCAAACTCTCCCATGTCTTCCCAGCCTCCCCATCACACCCAGGACCCTCTGAGGTCAGAGACTACTGTGTCGAGGACACGGAGGGCATTGAGTAAATATTTGTAGAATGAGTGAGTGATCATTGTTCTGCATTTATAGAGAAAGGGAACTACATATGACTATTTTTCATGCATCTGAGATTCACGGAGGCCTCAGGATATAACCTCACAGATGTCAAGACTCTCCCACATTACAATAGTAAATAATCCATACATATTTAATTGTATATGGAAGTGAATTGAACGACACCTAAATCCACATTTCCAGACAATGCCCAGAATCGGTGTACAAATAAATCCATGACTGGGCACGGAAGCATGAGGCTGGCCTACGTGGGGTCAGATGACAGGGTGAGAGGGAGAAGGCCACCGACAGGTGCAGAGAGCTCCCTGAAGCTGCCCAGGGCAAGGCAGTTACTGCTACCCGTAGGGGAGGGATGCGGCACCTGGGTGACTTGCTGAGAAAATTCTGTGGAGTATGTTAATTTCTTTGGGACTTCAGAGGCCCCGTAACTCTTGGAGATTAATAAGAATCTGGGAAGTATCTGTCTTTGCCGGCTGCTTTCATTTGCGCGGTAATAAAGCTCGCCTTTCTTGTTTAATAAAAACAATGTGGAAACAAATGGTTCTGTGCACAGTCGAACTTTAGAGAAATGAATTCGGTGGCACGGAGGGAAGTGTTTCATCACGCTGCTGGCTCCCCAAGTCTAAAACGTAAGCCATGTTTTCTTTCCCCTCCACCCCCATTGCACTCATACACCTCTCCCCATGTTGTGGTGGTGCCTTTGGACTCAGTCCTGGTGCGCCAGCCACGTGGGCAGAATGGAAAGGGACAGCAAGTCCCCTGCGTCTGAAGGCCCACACTTGTTCTGTAAACAGGAAGCCGGGGCTTGGCTCCTGAGACTCCAGTAGCTAGAAGTACATGAGTGGAGGCCCAGTCCTAGACTGGAAATAAATATGATGAGGAGGAACTAGCTTTCGTGTAAAGGGAAATCTGCCTGAGAAAAGAGACTGTGGAACAATTTAGTAGTCTCACTGAGACATGAATCGTTAATGTGTCCCAAGAAGAAACTGGGATTCCATTGCTCACTGGTTCATTCATTATGCTGAAGTGGATGGACAAGGGCAGGCAGACTGTCCCCATCTGACTGCCTCAGCCACTGAGTCCAATGACCAGCTAACCAAGCAAACACCCTGGCTCAAACAGTGTTCCTGATGCCACCCCCCTTCTTTTCTCAATTGGGAACCCTTGAATTTCTAACATAGATAGGGCATAAAAGCAACACCCTTTGCTGGAAAGCTGTGTTTCCTCTTTGGGGTCCTGTATGACTACCTGGGAAACGGCATTAAGGATCTAAACCACGTTTATAATGGGGAGAAAGACTAGTGGAGCACCTCCCCACTGCCGGAAAACTCAGAAAACACAGGATTTATTAACTGCCTACTATGTGCCCTGCCCTGCTGGCCACCATCCCCAGGGGGACACATGAATCACAGTAATGAATTAGAACCTCATTAAATTAGACAAGTAGGGGGTCTGGCCTATCTGCATTAATGAAGATCTGATTTATTAACTATCTTTAAAGAAATGCAGTTTTATTACTTTCAAGTGTACGCATTGATTCATATCAAGTGCCAGCAAGCATTGCCAAGTGGAGGTCCTGATGGCCCTGCCTTAACGAAAAGATAAGATTAATTTGTAATTAACAGCATCCATTTGCATGGAAACAATTAATGGGCTAAAGACCTCATAAAAACAGTGCAATCTATTAACTAGATTAGTAATGCCCACCATACAATCTGGGATAACTTATTAGTTTTTCCCAGAAAAGGCAAAGGTCAGATCTACAGGAGCTTGGGTGCCATGCTGAGCCCAGAGAAAATTATAAAGGTGTCCAGGCTTGTTTGCAAGGTCCCCAGCTCCCTCATCTCTTTTTCCTTCTGTTTCTTCCAGCAGGCATTTCTTTTGGACAACTGAAAGAAATTTAAAGAGAGAGGTATAGAATAATTATTGACCTCAAGGAGCTTTCAGCATGGCAGGAAAGATAAGATATGTACACATTAAATACCAAGTGTGGGATGAAGGTAATGCATAACTAACAAGTGCCAACTATGGTTGAACCCTGATATGGTTTGGCTGTGTCCCCACCAAAAATCTCATCTTAAATTGTAATCCAAATTGTAATCCCCACACGTTGGGAGAGGGACCTCATGGGGGGTGATTAGATCATGAGGGCAGTTCCACTATCCTGTTTTCATGGTAGTGAGTAACTTCTCACAAGATCTGATGGTTTTATAAGGGGCTTTTCCCCGCTTCACTCTGCACTTCTCTCTCCCACTGCCATGTGAAGAAGGACGTGTTTATTTCCCCTTCCACAATAATTGTAAGTTTCCTGAGGCCTCCCCAGCCATGCAGAACTATGAGTCAATTAAACCTATTTTCTTTATAAATTACCCAGTCTTGGGTACTTCTCTATAGCAGCATGAGAATGGACTAATACAAATCCATAGCTGTGCTAGTCCTTGTGGGAAATTCTTGACATGTATATGTTAATAAGTAAGCAACACTCAGAAACGGCCCTTGTAACTTCCTTTCCCATTCTGCACATGAAAAAAATGAAGGCACTGAGTGCTCTAGGACTTGTCTACATTCACACAGTTGATACAATGTAAGGTAGCCTCACAATGAACCATACACACGTCCTAGTATTTACACTACTATGTGGACATTGCCTCTTAAATCTCCTCTTAAATCTGGGCTGATTCTATGGCTTGCTTTTGACCAATAAGACTACTGCAGAAGGGGGCCAGGCACAGTGGCTCACACCTGTAATCCCAGCACTTTGGGAGGCTGAGGCTGGTGGATCACTTGAGGTCAGGAGTTTGAGACCAGCCTGGACAACAAGGTGAAACCCTGTCTCTACTAAAAATACAAAAATTAGCTGGGCATAGTGGTACATGCCTGTAGCCCCAGCTACTTAGGAGGCTGAGGCCAGAGAATCACTTGAACTCAGGAGGCAGAGGTCGCAGTGAGCCAAGATCATGCCACTGCACTCCAGCCTGCTGGGCAACAGAGTGAGACTTGGTCCCCCCCACAAAAAAAAAGAGAGAGAGAGAGTATTGCAGAAGGAGTGCTGTGTGACTTCTGTGGCTAGATCCTAAGAAGCCTTACAGCTCTGGCTACACCTCTTAGAATACTTGTTCTGAGGACAGGCAACCTACAGAATGGGAGAAAAATTTTGCAATCTACTCATCTGACAAAGGGCTAATATCCAGAATCTACAAAGAACTTAAACAAATTTACAAGGAAAAAAAAATCCCATCAAAAAGTGGGCAAAGGATATGAACAGACACTTCTCAAAAGAAGACATTTATGCAGCCAACAGACACATGAAAAAATGCTCATCATCACTGGTCATCAGAGAAATGCAAATTAAAACCACAATGAGATACCGTCTCACACCAGTTAGAATGGTGATCATTAAAAAGTCAGGAAACAACAGATGCTGGAGAGGCTGTGGAGAAATAGGAACACTTTTACACTGTTGGTGGGAGTGTAAACTAGTTCAAGCATTGTGAAAGTGTGGCGATTCCTCAAGGATCTAGAACTAGAAACACCATTTGACCCAGCGATCCCATTACTGGGTATATACCCAAAGGATTATAAATCATGTTACTATAAAGACACATGCATACATATGTTTATTGTGGCACTATTCACAATAGCAAAGACTTAGAACCAACCCAAATGCCCATCAATGATAGACTGGATTAAGAAAATGTGGCACATATACACCATGGAATACTATGCAGTCATTAAAAAAAGGATGAGTTCATGTCCTTTGCAGGTATTTACAGTACTATGTTGACATGGATGGAGCTGGAAACCATCATTCTGAGCAAACTATCACAAGGACAGAAAACCAGACACTGCATGTTCTCACTCACAGGTGGGAATTGAACAATGAGAACACTTGGACACAGGGTGGGGAACATCACACACTGGGGCCTGTCATGGGGTGGGGGGCAGGGGAAGGGATAGCATTAGAAGAAATACCTAATGTAAATGATGAGTTAATGGGTGCAGCAAACCAACATGGCACATGTATACCTATGTAACAAACCTGCACATTGTGCACATGTACCCTAGAACTTACAGTATAATTATATATATATATACACACACACACACACACACATACACACACACACATGCATATACATGTGAATACTTCTTCTGAGGGAATCCAGCTGCTATGTAAGAAGCCAAGCTATAGTGAGACTGACATTCTATGAGGAAGCCCAAGCTAGCCCCATGCAGAGGTTGTGTGGGAAAAGAAAGATGCCTGAACAGTCCTAGCTATTCTAGCCATCCTCACTGAGATATCAGACATGTGAGTAAAGACTCCATACTTGACACAAGCCCAGTAGATCTTTCAGTTGAGTACAACATCAATTACAGTCACCATAACCAAAGGAAAGACCCCACTCAGGAACCACTCGGCTAAGCCGAGCTAATCTACAGAACCATCATTTCTCATGCTTCTATGCAACAGACCACCAGACCTAACTGGTAAGATTTGAATGTGAGTGTTCTAATGACAGAATTAAAAACTTGGTCACTGTGTCACACCAGCAGTTGGGTAGTGTGGACCACTGTGTGATCATCATGAGTTTGCCCACCTCATCCTTTCTTCTCTCCTCTTGGAGAACCCCAGACAGGTTTGCTCCTTCATTCTGATTTTCTGGCCTGTGAGAATGGTGTTCAGTTTGTGAGCATGTCTCAGAGTAGCTGTGACCCTGCCTAGCTCCTTTGTATCAGCATTCATGAAACAGGTCTAAAACACTGCGGAGAGGGCAGGGCAGTCTAGATGGTGCCTGTCCTGAAAAGAGTTGGCCATATTGTTGAGACTCTGTCCTGAGTACCCTATTTAGACTTCCATCTCTCTGGTGTGAGTCCTGGACCCTGGTCTCCACTTTTAAGCTCATACTCAACTCTCCCTGCTTCCCCTCTGAATCCATGGAGGTTGGGCGATTGAGCTCTGCTGGTGCCTGATTTTTCTTGGGACCTAGGCAGGTGTCACTCTGAGCTCAGATGAATTTGTCCAGAGTCTGACCAATCCCTGGACCTTTGATCTATACCGGCCAATCTACCAACAACAAATTCTTACCTAAGTTTTGCCTTGTGGTCTATTCTGGCATTGGGATTTCCTAGCCTCAATAGTGCCAACCAAAGATGCTGGGTCCCATGACCATTAAGGTGGACAAATGATGACAATAGCTCAAAACATCAGGCTGTTGTAGCTGCCCTCAACAAATGCATTTTGTCACAGTCAAAATCTGTTACTAATAAATGAAACTCTTGTTATAAAATTTCTGACATCCTTACAGTGTGGGCTAAGTACTTTGATGAGCCTCTTTTCAAAATCCCTGGACCTTCTACCAGGTTGGATGATCACTTCCACCATGTATGTATATCACTGGCTTGATCTTCCCCTCACTCTCTCCATCACCAAGATTTTATTGAAGTTTTTTTTTCAGGGCTTGAAACAACACCAAAATTTCAGTTGGAGGAATGAAGCTATAACAAAGGAAAAAAATGTTTCTCCCTCTTCCTCTCAGCTGTTCACACCTCTTAGCCCTGAGAGCTCTGAAAGAAAACCCCAGTTGGGAAACCTCTCTCCCAGAGATAACATGGGATAAGCAAGTATGCATAACCCAGGGGAGGTATCTTCCTGGAGACTCCTGACTCTGACTGTGTCCCACTGAGGAAATCATATGGTCAGGGGCAGGAGCACCAATCTAGAGCCCAAACCCTGAGTATCACTTCCAGACTCTGTGAATTCCAGCAATTTCCTTAACCTCTAAGGCTAATTTCTTCCTCTGTAAAAGAGGGTTACTGGTGTCTGTTGTAAAATTCAATGAGAAAACACTTTTAAAACTTTTATACATAATACTCAGCAAATGACATCTATTAGCAATAGTAGTATATACAGTAGTATGTCAATGACAGGAATATGTTCTGAGAAATGTCTCCTTAGATGATTTTGTCATTGTGCAAGCACCATAGGGTATACTTACACAAACCTAGATGGTACAGTCTACTACACTCCTAGGCTATATGGGGTAGCCCATTGCTCCTAGGTTATAGACCTATGCAGCATGTTACTATACTGAATACTGTAGGCAACTGTAGCACAACGTTAAGTATTTGTGCATCTAAACATATCTAAACATGAGAACTGTACAGTAAAAATATAGTATAAAAGATTTTTAAAAGGTACGTATGTATAGGGCACTTAGCATGAATGAGGCTTGGAGGACTGGAAGTTGTCCTGGGTGAGTCAGTGAGTGAGCAGCGAATTAATGTGAGGGTCTAGGTCATTACTGGACTCTCCTGGTAGATTTTATATACTCGGTACACTTAGGCTACACTAAATTTATTTTTTAAATTTTCTTCAATAATATATTAACCATAGCTTACTATGACTTTTTTCTTGATAAACTTTTGTTTTAACTTTTTACTCTCATAATAACACTTAGCTCAAAACACAAGCACATTATACACCTGTAAAAAATGTATTCTTTCTTTATATCCCATTCTATAAGCTATTTTCTATTGTAAAAATTTTTTTCTTTTACTTTTTAAACTTTTTTGTTAAAAACTAAGACACAAACACATACATTCGCCTAGGCTTACACAGGGTCACGATCATCAGTATCACTGTCTTCCCCCTCCACATCTTGTCCTACTGGGAGGTCTTCAGGGGCAGTGACACACATGGAGCTGTCATCTTCTATGACAACAATGCCTTCTTCTCGAATACCGCCTGAAGGACCTGTCTGAGACTGTTTTACAGTTAACTTCTTTTAATAAGTAGGAGTATACTCTAAGACAACAATAAAAAGCATAGTATAGTAAATATATAAACCAGTAATATAGTCATTTATTGTTATCAAGTATTACGTTCTGTACAAAACTGCATGTGCTAGACTTTTACACAATTGGCGGCACAGTGTTTTTTTTCACACGAGCATCACCACAAACACATGAGTAATGCATGGCCCTGTGACAAGATAAAAAAAAAAAATCACCCAAACCTTTTCAAGAGGTCATGACCTAGCAGGAGAAGCAAGAGAAATATAAGTATTAAAATTATTTTTAAATGAAATTTTCAGCTCCATTATACTCTTACAGGACCACCATCACATATGCGGTCCATCATTGACTGAGATGTCTTATAAGGCACAAAACTGTACTCATTTTTAGATTTTTAATTGACATAAATTTTCAATATTGGACCTCAAATTGTATCTCCAGATTCAATATATATAAAATACAGTAAGCTTTCTCAAATCAGATTTTATTAAGGCCTCACAAAACCACTATCACAACCACATTTTTTAAAAAATTCAAATGAAATATGGAGCCATGCAGTAGCTTATATTATACCAATTTTGAGAGAAAGAATTTGAGATTTAGAAAGAGCAATGATTTTGTTAAGGTGGCATAATCCCCTGAAAAAGAAGGCCACGTTTGAACCCTATCATCTGAACCTGAACTCTAAGCCCATGCCCCTCCGCCCTGACCTTGCTAATGTAATGGTTCATCTGTCCATAAACACGTACTTGTTTGAGCACCTACTTTCTATCAAGTTCTAGAAGAGATACAAGATAGGAAGAAAAACTTACCCAGGCCTTCTGCTGAAAAGGTCATAATCTAGCAGGAGAGACAGGGGATATATAAGCATTAAAATTATTTTTTAAATTAATTCAGAAAACATTACTAGATTGTGTGCCAAAGGTAAGATTTATGTAAATTCCAAAACAAAATGTAGGATATGGGGAGCTATATGTCAGGGACTCTCCAGGAAAGAATAAAACGTTCAAATTAGGAGAGCTTTTTTTTTTTTTTTAAATTATACTTTAAGTTCTAAGGTACATGTGCACAACGTGCAGGTTTGTTACATATGTATACATGTGCCATGTTGGTGTGCTGCACCCATTAACTCGTCATTTACGTTAGGTATATCTCCTAATGATATCCCTTCCCCCTCACCCCTCCCCACAATAGGCCCTGGTGTGTGATGTTCCCCTTCCTGTGTCCAAGTGATCTCATTGTTCAATTCCCACCTATGAGTGAGAACATGCAGTGTTTGGTTTTCTGTTCTTGCGATAGTTTGCTGAGAACGATGGTTTCCAGCTGCATCCATGTCCCTACAAAGGACACGAACTCATCCTTTTTTATGGCTGCATAATATTCCATGGTGTATATGTGCCACATTTTCTTAATCCAGTCTGTCACTGATGGACATTTGGGTTGATTCCAAGCCTTTGCTATTGTGAATAGTGCCACAATAAACATACGTGTGCATGTGTCTTTATAGTAGCATGATTTATAATCCTTTGGGGAGAGCTTCTTTATGGAGAGTTTATTACCATGGGGCAGGCAGGGTGAAGAGGAAGCAGAAGACCTAGTGCAAGAACACAGGGACGGTAGCAGCAGAGTTGTGGCCAGCCTCAGGCTGAAGGGAGGAGGAGAGGGAGGAGCTAGTGACTCAGAAAGGGAGAGGGCCTCATGTAGGGCAGACCACAGAGGAGACAGGGACCTTACAGTGGCAGATGGAGGTGATCCCACTGGAAGGAATGAAGAGGGGAAATACTTTATCCCCGCTTAAGTCCCTCCTTATTGGCCCAAGCAGCCAGAAGCCAAGGGGCTCACATGCCCATTGACATAATTCATACAGGGCATCCTGCAGGTTAGAGGGCAGAGGGCAGATGGGGAGTGGATCTGGAGAGCCATGGGAGATACGAGGCATGGGGGACTCTGAATCGTAGATGGGATCTGAGTAGGCAGGGATGGAAAGCATCACATCAGGAGCCAGTGTTTGAAGGCAGGATAAAGGTGTGAGTGAGACCAATGGAAGATGGTGGTTGGTGAGAAACCTGGCTGAGGTATACTGAATGGGCTTGGTAGGAGAAGAGTGGGATTTGAAGTTGGGCCAAACATTCATTTCTTGAATTACAGGTTAAATTTTCAGCACTTAGTAGAATCTCAATGAATCATTTTTAAAGAAATACATCAATCCCACCATTAAATACACGGGCATGAGAATCAGGAATCCCCAAAAGGAAGGCCTCTCTAGATCTACACGCAGAGAGGACTGTTGTAGGTGAACTGGGAGAATATATTTGGTGTCTTTCACACATTTTCTTCTTCCTGTCCTTTAGTTTTGAAATCTCTGTCCCATTCTTCAGTTAGAGCCCAGTGAGGTCCAGGAGATACATATTTCCTTCAAAGAGAGTCTAATTCCAGGCTTTTCTCCTTGCCTTATCTCAAGCACCAGTCCAAGACATTTCTATTAGGATTACTTAGGGGGAGAGCCTCTGGATGTGGAGAGTACAGCAGAGGCAGAAAAGAGCAAGGGAGGAGCTAAGTAAAAAAGCAAGGTCTCCAAACCCTAGCAGAGGCTGGCCAAGCTGATGCACTGCTGCCGTATCCCTGATCCAAATGCTTCCTCTCCTCAAGCCCCACACTAACACTCAGGGCTGGTGCTCTCTACTATGAATGTAACAACAGAGAAAAATCTATCTTGTTCATGTTGGTCACCATTGGACCTTAGGCTGATACCAGTAAATAGTCATGGAATGAACAGAGTGAATTGGAAAAAAAAAAAAAAAAAGGAAAGGAGAGGTGGAAGTGGGGAAGAAAAAATTCTCAAATGCCCCAAACTCATCAGCGAGGATGTCCTTACTGACCACCTGTGTCTCTCCAGAACAATACAGGGCACTGTTGGAAGACACGAGAAGAGGACGTACTCCAGCTGAGGGACAGGACTGTGTCAAAAGGCCATCACCAAGGAGAACCATCAAAGGGTAGGCTAAACAACACAGAACTGGTCATAAGTGGAGAATGAATGCACAGAGAGCAGAGGTCAGGGGAGTGGTGAATCTGAGTAGCTCAAAGGGTAGGCTATGTTTCAATAGGGTGAGTGGCTGGAGAAAGGTTCTCAAGTGAAGGGAACAGCGTGAATGAAGACAGGAGGTCAGAATAAGCAAGGCTGGTGTCCCGAATATTGTGGGGACAGTGTTGCTAACTCTCCCAATTCACATCACAAATATCAACATCTGCCCCAGTACTGCGCAAGGCACAGGGGATCCGGAGATTAGGGAGAGTCTCTGCTCTCCATAAGCTGTAGGGTTACTTCCAGCTCTGAAAGTCTAAAAGTGATGATAAACTAGCCAGACTTCTTACCCCAAACAAAGACTCCTTCCAGAGAATTCTGGAATTATGGTAGGCTGGCTTCTACTCCAACATCCCCAGAGAAAGTCATCTTCATCCATTCTTAGACAATTTTAATTGATAGAATTTCTGGCCAGATGCAATGACTCAGGCCTGTAATCCCAGCACTTTGGGAAGCCAAGGCAGGCGGATCACCTGAGATCAGGAGTTCGAGACCAGCCTGGCCAGTGTGGTCAGACCCTGTCTCTACGAAAAATACAAAAATTAGCTGAGCATGATGACACATGCTTGTAATCCCAGCTACTCGGGAGGCTGAGGCAGGAGAGTCACTTGAACCCAGGAGGTGGAAGTTGCAGTGAACCAAGATCATGCCATTGCACTCCAGCCTAGGCGACAAGAGTGAAACTCTGTCTCAAAAACAAAAAAAAAAAAAAAAAAGAATTTCTATTATACGACAACTGAAATCATTCCCAAACAATGTTGTTTTTGTGATGAAAACCATGATGATTATGATCATGCCTGCCAATCTCTCCACACCTATTCCTCTCTGTGGATTCTCTCCCAGGACTCCACAAGGATGCTGAGACCACCACCCTCTTGGGAGGATCTGTGATGACAGCCTCTACTCTTTCTCAGAACAAGGCCCCACATCTGCTCCAGCCTTAGATTCTCCCAGCACTCTGGGCCTCTGTGTTTCAGTCATGGCACAAAGGCCACCTAAGGGTCCAGTCTGGTGGTATAGTACACATTAAATGGCCAGAACCATCACAAGAAATGTCCGGGCGAATATCACAAGAACTCCCACCCACAACTGCTCTCCTTCTCTCCCTATTGACACAATCCTTTGAAAGCTGTGGGGAGTAGAAAATTGCTTGCTTTCTCTTAATCAAGGACACTCTTTAAGATGCTTAAGTACAATACTGTTTAAAAATGGGCAGTTTTATATAAAGGGAAGGAAAAAAAGTACAGCAGGAATGTACAGTATATCAGATTGAATTAGTTTTTCATGCCACAACATGTAAACAAATCTGTTTAATTAGAACACCTTGTTTTTATTACATTCTGAGCAATTTTTCAATGATGAGAAAGCAAGACAATGGGGAAGAGATTCTAAAATTTCCCAGGGACACCAAGAGATCTTCTCTGCTTTCCCTGATAAGCCCAGCTCCTAGGGGGTTCCCTCGTATTCTCCAGAAGTGCCCCTGGCCCCTCCTCTTCCCACTTGCCCACACCGCCTTCAAAATAACAACCTCCAATTATAGAGATGTCAACAAATTTTATGCACAGAGGGGAGATGAGACATGTTCACCGACATGATGAAAGCTTGGAACCCCAAGAAATGAAGAGCAGGAAATCCTCAAAGCCCCCAAGGCTCCAAAAGAGATGAGTGAGCCCTGGACTGGAGGCAGATATCTGGTTCCAAATCTGGTGCTAGGGAGGGCTCCAGGCTCACTTCCCCAGCTCAGGCCTCTGTCTCCTCAAGAGGCAAGCCCACTCTATGTAGGAAAGAGCTTGACTGAGTACCCTGGCAGCCCCCACACGAGGGATTCTGTGCTTCAGACCTACACACATGCCTAATACATGGCCAGAATGTCATAAGCAACATCCAGGTGAGTATCATGAGAACTCCCACCCACAGCTGCTGGGTGGGAGTTCACGTGATATTCACTTGGATGTTGCTCATGACATGGCATGTTGCGGCATGATTTTCACAAGGACATTCTCCCGTGCTTCAGACCTACACACATGCTTGATACATAAAGGCCTAAATCAAGGGATCTGAGAAGAATTAAGGAAGAAGCTAGTTGCCCCTCACCCCACTCAGAGCCCAGAGGATGCCCTGGCCTCTCCACATTCTCTGCTGTGGTTCTCTCCTCCCCAAAGTGAACACTCTCGGGTCCTTACATACACCCACGCTTCTCTCCTCACCCCCACCATTGCACTCACACCTGCAGGGGTGTATGTGTTTGTATTTTTGGTTTCTGGTTGGTTTCCTAACAAGCAGAAGATTTAAGCTTTTAATCCATCTGTTGGGTGCAAAGCATAATATATTCTGGGAGTGGATTAGGGGACTAAATTTGGGAAATGTGTTGTCAAAATGTGGATTTGCAATGCAAGCTTATTGATGAGGGTGTCATTTGGAGTCTGAAGGCCTTTTTGGAGTCTCTGTGTGACGAGGGTTGAAGAGTAGTAGAGCAACAGGTGTACAGAACTCACCCTCCACAGAATAGTAGAGATGAAAACATTTCTTTGCAGGGTGCCCCAATCACTACTTTCTGGCTTCTTCTTTTTCTCGTTTCTTCTCTCATATAGTGGGACCATACACATTTCAGGATCCCTCCCCTCCATAGTGCCACCCTCAGGATACTGACTTATATTTAGTTTCACTCAGGAGGGATATCTAATAATAAAACAGAAATCTCAATTTCTTTCTTGGGTATGCACATTTTAAGGATGATCAAAGTCTTATGTTCTCATGGTGGTGGGAATGTGGGCACCAATCAGTATTTAGGGATGATGCTAGGAGAGACAGAACAGGAGACTCATCTGAGGGACCCAGAAACAAGCATCCCCTGGTGGCATCTCATTCACGTGACACCTAGGATCATTAGAGAACAGATATCTTCCTCTGCATGGAAGTGGCCAAAAATAGCCTGTTTGTTTTGTGACTGACGCTATTCCCTGTAACCCTACCCTGTGTCACGTGCCTGAACTGAGGCAATGGGTGAATGTAGCCAGGAATTCAGGAGTCAGCTGCAGACTTGGGATAGGTAAGCAGCAGGGTAACAGGCTACGAGTGTAGGTGGGACTAAGGGATGAGGAGGTGGGGATGTGTAAGCGTAGGAAGTCATCACTTTCTCACCCAGGCAGGGCTGCTGCACCACAGAAAACCAACATGGTCCTCAGAGAAAACCGACAGCAATGTAGGAGGCCCATCCGCAGCATCCCTGACTGGTAACTACCAGCCTCTAGTAGACTATCTGCAGCAAGGGAGAACTCACCACCTCCCAGGGAGGTGGAACACCTGGCTCCAGGTATGGACTGAATAGGCAGAGGAGCGAAGACGGGCCGAAACTCACTTTTTATAGAATCTAAATGCAACAGTAGACTAGGGTGATTGGATTCCAGCCTCCATACTACACATTTGATACAGAAGGTTGGGATGAAATCTCCCCATCAGACCCACTTTGGCCTTGTTCCAGCTGACTTAAAGATGAGGTTGAAATGTCTTTTTGTCTGTGGGCTTTGCTCCTAGCTGACTCCATCATCCCCCATCTGTGTACTGCCAAGTGTTAACCCACCTGCTGCCCTGCTCTAGACAAGTGCTAGGTGCACTGAAGCATAGGAGAATCCCAGTCCTTGGCCTCAGAAATGTCACAACCCATATGGGGGAGATGCAGAAAACGCATTCAGAACATACAGAGCATGGGAAGGCCGTAGGAAGGGATTTGGATGCCAGTTCAGTAAAGTTTTTTTAAAAAAGATCCTTTAGTGGGAAGCCATAGACACTGGAGACCCCCACTCCTCCCTGTGCCACTGCACCTAACATGCTTCTGAGCAGGGTATTTCTCACCTACCCATTTCTCATTAAAGCCCCTTAAGTTGTCGACCTCACTTGCCCCTTCTCCCATGGTTGGTCCCAGTTTGTCTCAAAGTGACCTTGGTGTTTTAAAATAGAATTTGTCTTATTGCCTCAAGGACTAATGTCAGGGAGCCCAATCCTGCTTCCTCGTGGGCCTATCTCTGCAAGAAAAAAGAAAGAAAGAAAAGAAAAGCACAGGAAGTGGTTCAGGGTTCCATATTTAGAAAACAAAAAATGTCCTGGTACTCCCATCCCCTGAGTGGAGATTGACAGATGACAACAGAGGAAACACTAAAGCTAATGATGGGACTGAGGCTACAGTGGGGCTTGATGCAATTGTTGGATAAGAGAGAATCATAATGTAATAGACACCCCTATCTGGGTAAGGAACACCAGGAGTAAGAGCAGGAAAATCTTGGCCAGTTCCTTTGGTTGTTTCCATATCACTGTTCTTTATCTTTTTCTCTGCTGCACTATCAATTTTTCACTCTTACTGTATTATTACCATCAGCACATTAACATGCCATTATGTCTGCCATTAAATGAAACTCACATGATAGTGCTTCTCTCTATTGGCCCATTTCTTTGTTCCCTTTTACAACAGACCTCCTCAGAGGCCACCTACACCCTCTCAAATTCCTCTCCTCCTTTTCTCTCTTAAACCCACTCTCATCCACTTTCACCCACACCTCTCAACCAGAACTGCTATTACCATAATCCTTAGTGACCCTCACATTACTGTATCCACCTGCATTTCCCAATGCTCATGGTACTCAACCTACCAGCAACATTTGACAACACTGGCCAACTCCCAGGGCTCCACACTCTCTAAATGTCCAGTGCTCTGGAATGTTCCTTGGTCCTCTTTTCTATCAACACTCACCCTCTTGCTGATATGACTAGTAGTATATACTTTGAATGCTGTTTCAGGATCATGAATCCTGAATTCATCTCTCCGGCCTGGACTTTGCCCCTGAATCAGAGTTGTGTATCTCCAAGTGCCTATATGATGATCTCCACTTGAGTGTCTAAGAACCCTCTCAAACTCCACATGTCCAAAATTGAGCCCCTCGTTTTTCTCACCCCAATCCTACTCCACTCATAACCTTTCTCATCTCAGCCACTCAGCCAAAAACCTTGGAGTCATCCATGACTCCTCTTTCTCTGTCATACTCCATAGCTAATCTGCCAGTAGATTATATTGGCTCTAGCTTCAAAACACCAAAATCCGAGACACTTACCACCTTTGCTATCACCCCTGCAAGTCTAGTCAACACTTCCTTCCTTCCTGGATTACTCCTGCAGCCTCCCTTCCCTCCTTGGAGGTGTTCTTAATGCAGAGGCCACATGAATGTTTTGAAATGTAAGTTTCTTGTCATTTGATTTAAGAATCATGTCATGTATCAGTTTAAAATATTCCAGTGGCTCCCCTTCCACCAAGAGCAAACTGAAACCCTCACAACAGCTTATAAGACCCTCCCTCCCCATGACCTCTTTGACCTCATCTCCTATTACTCTCCCCCTCACTCATCACCTCCAGTGACACTATCCTCCTTTCTGTGCCTCAGACACTCTCTGCACCCCTACCTTAGGGCCTTTGTTCTGGAGTTCCCCTGGTTAGAATATTCTTTCCCCCAGTGTTTTCTTGGCTCACCTCATTACCTCCTTTCATGCCTCTGCTCTCACTTTCTAAGGAGACCTACCTGACAATTCAATGTAATCCTGCGCCTGCCTGCCCCATAGCCAGTATGCCCAATCCCCTTACTTTCCTCTGCATTTCTTTCATAGCATACATCGGCATACTCTATCATTTACTTATTTTCATGGTTTTTGTTTTTGTTTTGAGATGGAGTCTCGCTCTGTCACCCAGGCTGTAGTGCAGTGGCATGATCTCGGCTCACTGTAACCTCCACCTCCTGGGTTCAAGCAATTCTCCTGCCTTGGCCTCCTAGGTAGTTGGGACTACAGGTGCGTGCCACCATGCCTGGATAATTTTTTGTACTTTTAGTAGAGACGGGGTTTCCCTGTGTTAGCCAGGATGGTCTCAATCTCCTGACCTTGTGATTTGTCCACCTCAACCTCCCAAAGTGCTGGGATTACAAGTGTCAGCCACCATACCCAGCCCTATGTTTTTTAATGTGTATCTTCCCTTGCTGAAATATAGGCTCCAAACAAACAAGAATCTTTGTTTTATTCTCAAATATATGCCAAATACCTAGGGTGGTGCCTGGTACATAGGTGCTCAATAAATACGCACTGAATGAATAGACTTCCCTTTTACTACCCAAACATAGCCCATTTCACCCACTCCTCCCAGCTAACAACTCTGTGAGTCCTGCTCTTTGGGATAACAAGTGTCAATATTTCTGACAATAGTAGTTATAACAACAGCTACGGTAGCTATAATTTATGGATTGCTTACAAGGTGTACAATCTACCAACCAGATGAAAGTGCTCAACATATACTAGATGCCATGCTAAACTTTTAACAAGAACTATGTCTCTTATTGTTTCTGATAGTTCAGTAAGACAATGTGGTAAAATGCATTAATGAATCCAATATTTTACCCCTATCCCACCTGCAGCATCCATACCCTTGAAGTGTCCTTATGGTGAGCAGGGTAGACCTCTTCTCCCCTTGACTTTTAGTGTGGCCATATGACTTGTTGTGGCCAATGATAAATGAATGGAAATGATAGCTTCCAGTTCCAAATCCAGGACTTAAGCGGCTTTGCATGTTTCCTCCTGCCTTCTTGCACTTCTGCCTAGTCCCTTGAGAAGAACAAAGCCTGACTTGGCTGCTGCTGTTGAACAACCCATGGAGCAAAGCCACCCCAGCAAAACCCAGCCCAGATCAGATGCCCTCACCAATCTCCAGCCACAAAAGCAGTAAAAATAGTGGCTGTTTTAAGCCACTGAGCTTTGGTGTGGTTTGTTTCACAGCAATAGTTAAGTAATAGAGATATTCCCCTATTTCCAATTTTAAAGGAAAGGAAAATGAGGCTTCTCAAAAGGAAGTAATCTATGCAGGATATCACAGCTGGCAAGCAGTGAAATCAGGGTGTAGCTCGGGTCTGACCCCAGAGCCTGAGCACCAACCATTAGGTAACACCACCAACCCCCTTTTTGCTTTCTTTGCTCTTCTGTAGCACACGTTGCTTAGACACATTCTGAATTCCTCTCTAGATACATTCAGTTATTCATTCATACTTTCAAAAAATTAAAACTAAAAAGTTGAGTACCCCATTGTGCCTGTAACTTGATAGTTGCTGGAAACGCTGAGATAAGATCTGAACTATGTAAATAGAAATGTAGCAGAAAAGGAGAAAACACAGAGTGTAGCTGGAGAGACGTGCCTGAAGGAAGCTGAGAACAATCACAAAGAAAGTGCTGGTAACAACAGTCGTCAAGGCTCCAAGAAAGTAGACCCTGATGTGGCTTGGGGCACCCAGCTTCGGGCAAGGTGCTTGGGATGATTGGACAATTTCTATCCTGCGTGCTGGCAGAGTGCCACCCTCCCTCTTTTCCTTACAGATACTCCTTAACCCTCATGACCTTTTACTTCTCTCTGCTCTCAGAGTAGGACAAGAGAACCTAATATTATTAGTTACTGCCACTCAATGTTAAAAATAGACAAGCCATTTTCAGGCTTCATCAAAACAATATCATGATGAGTCACTTATTTTTCAGGATTGTGAATATCCAGAAAATATTAAAACATTCCCAAGACAGTGAGACAGCTCTCAGTGTAAGGCAAACGTGATTCTTCATAAGAGTTTGTAGCTTGTCTGGTGTCACATGGTTAAAAAGTAGCATAAACCAAATGAGAGTTGGAGTATTTAGGGATGAAAGGACACAATGAGTGGAGAAAAAGAGCAGGTAATTCATTCACCTTGGGTAAGTTGGTTAAACTTTCTAAATCTCTGTTTCTATAATAAATTGGAAATGAGAATACCTGATTCATCTTTTGTGGTGATGTTTACATATGTTTAAAAAAAAAGAGAAAGAGAGACAGAGAGAGCCCAAGAAGGTGTTTGGCACCAATCCATGGGCAGAGATCAATCATCATACCATCCACTCGACAAATATTCAGCCAATGTTTACCATGGCCAGGTTCTATGCTATGTCCTGGAAATGCAGTGGTACATAAAATGGATCCATTTCCTCCTCATGGAGCTCACAGTCTAGTAAGGGATACAGATAAGTAAAACTGGCAGATACAATGCAGTGAGCCATGTGCTCTATCAGTCTACATGCAGGTAAAAGGGGAACGTTCACCAGTCGGCACAGTTTCAGACTTACAGTTCCCAAACCTGAGGCACTTGTCAAAACCTCAAAGGAGACATCAAATGGTAATGCAAAGGACATATTCATCAGAATCTACTCATCCTGTAACAAGATGGGAAAGACCATTCCTAACATTCTGAATTCTGAAACAACCATGGAATGGTGACTTCTAACCCAAAGGGAAATGGTCCTGCGATGGTAAAGCTCAATGAAATTAACTGGTCGCATCCAACCAGGGCTTACGAATCTGTCTCATGACATAAGATTCTTATCTGTTCCTTGTCCTCATTCTGCATTAATCTCACTCATATATTAAATGCTTACTCCACAACCCCATGTAATCCTCATAACATCCCTGGTAAGTGAGTGCTATTTTTCATCCCCTTTTCACAGATTAATGAACTGGCACTTAGAAAAATTCAGTAACTTCTCCAAAGGTCACACAGCTTAGAACTGACAGGTAGGAACTCACACGGCTACGACTCAAACCCAGGAGCTCTTAAGCATCCAGGACCCTGCTATCCCTCATAATGGGCCTGTCTGGTGGGGCAAAAGGGTCTCAAAGACATTTTGTAGGGTGCTCTTGCAGACTGAAGCCTGTATATAACTGTTCAGCTACCACAAACCACAAGACCAAATTGGGGTCATAAACATGAGGGCTGTGGACGATCTGTGCAACTTGAGTTATTAGGGAAGGCTGTGAAATAGAGTTAGGACTTCAGTCCGTGCCTGGGTGAAGAATAAAAGCACCACTCGTTCTGTAATTCTTTTGATAAAGATGCATGTTCTGTGCACTGAGCTGCAGTTTATTTCTTATTAGTCTGCTTTTGTCCTCTTTCTTAGAACATCTTAGATGCATAAAGAAAGAAAACAACCAAGCTTGCTCTATTACTGTAATTACAGCAAGACATGGTTGTGATTGAAGAGAAAACCACCTCAGGGGCTGGGGAAAGGAGGGACAAATGCCAAGGGAGTCACCCGTGCCTGTAGGAGGGCAGGTCACAGGGCTTGCAAACAAAGAATGAAAGTTCTCATTACACAGGATTCTTATCTGTTCCTTATAGCAAGCCCAGCACGATCCTGACTTAGAAACTAGTTATTAGTTCATGATTCCATCTGTGCCTGGCCCTCCCAACAGGAACAGTTCTCTCTTCTCTGACCTCCCCTAACCTATTAACTATGCCTCTTTGGGGAGATTTGACATTTTCCATTTTTTATAATATTTATGCATCTGCAGGTTATTTCCTTGCTCAACTTTCATCTCTGTGTGGGCAGGCCTCTGTTTTGATGTGTCTTTGGGTCCTTCATAGCCCATGGTGCAACACATATGCCCACCATACACCATACACCATACAATGTTTATTGATAAATGAAGATACAGCTCCATCCCTTGACAAAAAACTGCCTTAATCACAGTGTCTTCCTTCAAGGATCTGGATAAATGAGGGGAAAACTATATTGTTCTCAATTTACACACAAGAAGGTCTGGCTCTTGGAAAATCCTGTTTATCCAAAGATCAGCTGCTAAGATCAGCTGATGAAAACCACAGGCAAGACCTGAGACGGATATCAAATATTTAGAATAAGAGACAATAATGAAAGAACACTGAGCCAGGTAAGCACCCTTCACCTTCCCAGCCACTGCCTGCTCCTTGCCTCTCCCGGTCCTTGCTCCTCTTCATTGTTCACTCCCAACCACCACCTTAGTTCAACCCTCACCAGCATTTAAGAAACTCCAGCATTTAAGAAACTCCCTGACCCCAGGCACTTCCCTCCTTCTAACCTGTAGAACATTTCTGGATTAACTTTCTGAAACTCTTGTTTGATCATATTGAGAAACGAATATACATAGTGGTTGAACGCAGAGCTTTGGATGTGGCCAGATCTGGACTCAGTTCCAGCCATACTGCATACTAAGCGGCAGTCATCTCAGCTACAAAATGAGGATAATAATAGCAGCTGCCTCGTAGGCAGGGGTGAGAATTAAATGAAATATTATGTATATTTACAGAGTACCTGACTCCTGGCAAGCCCTACAGAGATGTCAAGGAGCAGGAAACATTTTCCTACTCTCAGTCCTAAAATGGTCCTCAATGCCAATGAGGCACCTTGCTCTGCCTGGCAAGCCAGGACCTCCAGAATTTGAATGCAGTTGTCCTGCAGCCCTGACACTTCCAGCCCCGACAAGCGGCCCTTTACTTCAGCCAGGTTCTCCTCACACTGAATGTGTGTGCAGGTTACAGAATGCTCGCCTCTCCCCACCAACCTAAATCCTATCTGGGTAGATACTTGGAAAATAGCCTTTAGGAGACCCTACTGAGAACACATTTTAAGATACAGTCCAGATTGATTCAAGAACTGCATGGTGTATGTGTATGTGTGTGTTTGTGTGTGTGTGTGCACACATGCGTGCACGTAAACACAAAGGAAAAACAAAGTAAAATTATATTATTATGGCTAAGACCTTTCATGAATATGAGCAAAAGAAAAAATACACAAATAAAAAAGATTACCAGATTTGACCACACAAATGCTAAAAAAGTCTCTACATTTGAAAACACACTATAAACAAAGCTGAAAAATAAAAGACCAAATCAAGAGGAAAAATATTTGAGCCATATATGCTAAATAAAAGATTAATAATTTATAAAGCACTGTTATTAATCAACAGGAGAAAATTAACCAATAGGAAAAACAAGCATTGGACTTAAACCAGCAAATCATAGAAAGAGAAGCCTAGATGATAAAGAAATATACAGAAAAATGCTACCCTTTTAATAATTAGACAAAATCACAGTAAAGCCCAAAGTCTCACTTTGATCTCTCAAATAGAAAAGCTTCTTTTGTAACAATACCAGTAACAACTGGTATTGTCAAATCTGCAAATAATCATGGATTCACCCTGACAAGATGAGCAGTGAGCACAACCTGCCCCTACAAGCCACAATGACAACACACATACAAGGTTTCTAAAATGTGTATAGCTTTTTACCAGTAATTCTAACTTTAAAAATTAATCCTAAGAGACTAGTCATCAATAAGCACCAAGATTTCTGCATACTTTCATCACAGTGTTCTTTGCAATAGAATAAAAAGGAACATCTTAAATTTCCAGTAGTAAGATATTGAAACATAAATATTAATGGTATATTCACATGATAGAATGCTGTGCAACCATTCAATATTATATTTTAGAAGAATATTTAGGAGTTAAGGGAACTATTTGCAAAATATTGTAAGTAAAAATGTTAGGTAGTATTGAAAATTGGCAATTTTCTATATATTTCCAGAAGGGAAAAACTGGGGTAGGATATGCACGACAATGTTAAGTAGCTGTCTCAGTATGGAAGAATTCCAAAAATTATAATTTTATTTATTATCACTTATTTTCTCAGAAGAGATGAACATAAATTATACATAACAAAATGGACTTTACCTAGGCTTCAAAGTCAGTTCAAGGTCCTACTTCCTCCATCAAGTCTGCCCTGACTACTATAGACCTCACTGAACTATTCATCCTTCACACTCTCTTAGCCATTATTATCCATGTTATACAATCACCCATTTGATCAGATGCCTCTTTGTACTGCTGTCTAATTATTCTGGGTTTGAAAGTATTAATTCCTCCCACTAATATCTGGATCTACCTCACCCATGGCAGGTTGTATTTTCCAAGACGGCTGCAACAAGTTCTCCCATCCCACATACTCTTCTTACTGCTGACATGGACACTCCTCCTATGAACAGGCAGGGCTTATGGTCCCTGTCTTTGCATCTGAGTGGTCCAGTGCCTATGGCAAAAGTGATGCTATGTAAATTCTGAGGCCAGGATGTATAAAAAGGATAGTGCTTCCACCCAGTTCTCTTGTAGGTGCTCTTTTTTGGAACCCAGCTGCCACATTGTGAGGAAACCCAGACCACATGGAGAGTCCACTTGCAGGTGTTCTGGCTAAGACCCTAGATGAAGTTCCAATAACAGCCAGCAAAAAACACCAATATACAAGTGAGAAAAGTGTTAAGCTGACTCCAAACCCACCATCTGCCTGCACACATAATAGACCCTGTTCAACAACTGCCTAGCTGAGCCTAGTCAATTGCCTGACCTTTGACAGATAATAACAATAAAATAATTGCTGTATTTTAAGTCAATAAATTTTGGGGTGACTTGTTATATGGCAATTGATAACTGGAACTTATTCACACCACCTTTTTATCTTTACTGCCTCACAGATCCCCTCTCTGGACCACTTTCAGTCCTCAATCCCTTAGCTTTATAAAAACTAATCCATGTATATTTATTATACAAATGAATGAATGAATGAGAGTTCTAACCTTCACTTTATTCCTTAGATCCAAACTCATACATGTCAAAGTCTTCTTAGTAACTTCCTCACCTAAGAGAACCAGAAAAAAAATTTTATACATCTGTGAACTTTATATTTCCCTCTGTGTAATTCCTTCAATTATACCCCTAACTACCCAGCATGCAGAATAATTTTACTTACTAAAAAAAGAATAGTGCAAAAAACAAGGAAAAGTGAAGAAACTGACTTCTCTGGTTTGCCCTCTTCTCAGGAAGAAGCCCCTCCCTAGGAAAAGGTGGGCCTGCTTTGGGGCCTACCATATTGTTACCAATATGGTAACAGGATACTGATACCTCCCTATCCTCAGTAAATAGGGATGCCAACTACAGAACTGCAGCCCGAAAGAGCAAACAGGCCTCACAGTAAGCCACTATTACTATAGCCCTATACATGGTACCAACTCTGTGGTGTGGTTTGAAGAGCAAAGGGTCTTCTCTATACTGACCCACCATGCCAGATCCACTCATGAGTTAAGCATTTTCCTCTCCACTCTTTTTTGTTAAGAAAATCCCCTGGGGAGGGAGCACATATTAATTGTGCAACAGAATCAGCAGCAGTACTCTTGTTATTTTGCCTGACATCAACATTGCCTGAATGTGTTCATGGGAGTTTGTCCCTGGACTGGAGGTGGTAATTGTGCACAACCAAGGCAGGGGCTCATGGGTGAGGACGCCTACAGAAAAGAGAAAATTAAAAGAAGGGAAATGCAGAAATTCCAAAATCGAGCTTATGTTTTACAAGCTTCTTATGTTTTACAATTGCACCAAAATTTTACCTGATGGGAACTGATTAAATTTGGTTGTTTTTTTTTTTGTTTTTTTTTTTTTTTTTTTTTTTTTTTTTTTTTTTTTTTTTTTTTTTTGCTGACTTTGGTAATTAGCAAAATTGGGATTACCACGAACTAGTGTTGCTCCCCTCATTTATGAGACCTCAGAGACCCTAAACTTATCCTGGGCCGTTTGGGTGTCATCAATGTCATGCACAAGAGTCATCTAGACATCAAAGTTCCTTTGCCTTAATGCTGTCATCTCCCCAGTTGGACCCAGTGACTCAGAAAGGCAAGGATGTCATGACTCACGGGAGGAAATAGGGAAGTAGAAGGACCTATTCCAAGCACAATCTTATATGAACGCTCTTCAAAGACAGCGGAATTGTCTCAGATCCTGAAAAAGAGTTTGATGATTGACTTTCTCATTCCTCCTCTCCAGACACTGTTCAAAGCATGGCAATGAGGAAGATTGGCATCTTTTTGAATTAATCTGACATTTTAGAGGTTGCTCATTTGTTTTGTGGCCACTCACATCAGCTTGAGTTTGTATCTCCATGTAACTTCTCTAAGATCACTAGGTGTCCCCTAGAAAGACAGTGATATGGTGCTTGATATACTTTATTTGTTTTGACAGGACTGACCACAAGCAAAAGGTATTTTTGCTTTCCCCTTCCCAGAGGTAGATATTTTTTCTGCCAATAATTTATTTTGCCAGACAAAAAAAGTGAAGTTCATGTTAAGATTAGTTCCCTGGGTTTCTCAACAAATTTCTAAGATTGAGCTACCTGCTACTGCCATCACCATCACTATCCCCACCCTGCCCATGTGCCCACCTACTTCATCTTTCCCAACACCTAAACAGGTGGGCCTCATTACTTTCACTATCTCCATGATTACTGCCAATTTATCATCACCATCAACATCATCAGAATGGCCTTCACAAACCCCAACTGGGAAAGGCCTGTTCCCACAGCTACAGGAATCTACATATTAAGACTTTCAAGCTCTTCAAGCTCGAGAGCTCTGGAATATACTAATGGAGAGAAACCGTATTGGAAAAGACCCCTGGGAGAGGTAGGGAGGTAAAGTGTGCCGCAGTCGCCTCTCAAAATATCCAGCAAGGAGCCATCAGGGAGCATGTGCCCGTTCTTTGAACTCCCTCAAAGTACCTTTCATCTGTTCTAAATCCAGGATCATCTTTTGTACAAAGCTTGCTGTTTCTGGATAAATCCTTGGCCCTTGTTCAAGCCCTGGACTGTGTCAGGATGTTCCACAGACCCCAGCAGGAAAGCATTGCTAAACAAGCATTTCCAGCGGGACCCCTTTCTCGTGACAGGGATTCCAAATCCCAGCCAGAGCATCTGCATTCAGAGTATCAATGACAAGGCAGTACCGTTGCATTCTCATTTCAACCCTAATTTTCCTGGAGAAGGCCCCCACACCTCCACCAGGAGATAGTCATCAGTTGGTAGTTTCTTTCCTGAGGCACTCTATTTTCAGCTTCATATCATATCACGGACTCTCTTTCCATGCGGAGCAAGCTGGTGAAACATTTTTCCTTGCCTAAGCATTTGCCTCATCTCTGACTCAAATCTCCAACCTGGAAATGAGGGGGAGGGCAAGCCAATATGGCTCCAAGGGGAAGGCCTCCTGCTCTGCCAGCAGACGGCACCTCAGTCCGGAGAATTGCTATGTGAGGCTAAGCTGATATCTTCTCCTCTCTGAGTCCCCATCTCACCTCCTGTTGTCAGAGAAAGAGTTTGGCACCATCTGCTTCCTTGGGTGTGGCAGAAGACTAATACTATTTTCCCAAGTGCATTTCCAAAATTAGATACTTTCTCCTGGTATTTTTCTTTCCTGGTTGTCAAATGATCCTTTACTGAAATATTTTCCTTTATAGATCTAAACTAGCTGGGCATTCCACTGCATCACTGTTGATGTCATCTATGATATCATGAAGGTGGCGGCCATCAACATTACAGCCCACAAACTGTGCAGTACTCCAAAGCTCTTTCATGGTTCCAGAGTTCTCTAAAGACTGGTGCTGCATCTGTTGGGCAATCTTGACAATGTCATCAAAAGTTATACTGTCACTGTGCTTAATGTTTTTCTGCTTCCTTCTGTCTCTGGCTGGTTCCTTAGGGTCTTTGATGATCAGGACAGAAGCAAAAAGTACAACCTCAATCTAGGCCTGTCTGTTCTGAATGGTCAGTTCCACTGTAATACTAAGACCATTCTAGTCACTGGTTGCTTTGGTGATATTATCACCAACCGTTTTTGAAGACAGATAGATCAAGGGGGTCAAGGTCAGACATGGCACCAACTTCCCCACTGGTGCACCTCAGGTACAGGCCTATAATCTTGTTGGAGTCAAACATGGGCAGAAAGGTGGATGTGGCCAGTGTCAGACGAACCTGGATATGGGAACTGAAGAAAGTTACACCTTGGCATCCTCCAAGCCAAAAGCAGAAAGCTCCCCTCACAGTTTTAAACAATCTTTATCTCTTCATTGCATTTTCATTTAGTGTGTTTTCTAAGTCACAACCAAATTTGTGAGCAAAGAAGAGCGATTTCATTCCCATTTTACAGGTGAGAGAACAGAGCCAGAGTAGTACATAGCATCTCTTTCAAGGTCTTAGCTACCTGCATAATGGCCACTTTGGGGCTGGAATCCAGATGTTCTAACTGTTGGAGCTCAACTCCACATACTTCCCACCCACTGGCCTGTGTGTAATAAATGTAAGTCACAAAACAAACCTGAAACCAGTCAAAGGGAGCATGAACATTATGAACAGATTGTGAAATGTGAGTGGACTATAAAAAGTAGCCATTCAAATGTGCCTCACACTCTACCATGAGGACACTTTCACCCTAAAACACACAAGGTCCACAGGTTACTCAGAGACACAGATACCTCACCCAGGACATGTGTGCTGGAAGAGGACTGAAGAGTCAGCTCATAAAACACCTCCATTTTATAAATGAGAAGAGTGAGGCCCTGCAAGATCACTGACTAGTCAAGGCCACTCCAGGACTCAGACTTATTGGATGCCCGTTTCCAAAAGCTCTCCTTTCAGAACCTTCCTCTGCCTTATATGAGAAGGACATGACCTCTGGTAGAGGCCCAGGCATTTCACTGTGAGCCAGGAGAGTTGGCCCACAGCCATGGACACAGGCAGAGTAACTGAACACCCAGCCAACGAACTTCAGAGGAACCAGGAGGAGGAGCATCTATAAAACCATCCCTTCAGCAGCCTGCCTTGGTGCATGAACTTCTGAAACAGGAGGAGTTCCCTTAACTCCCTCACAGGGCATGAGACAGGGGTGTGGCTCACTTCTTCAGTGCCCCGTTGCTCAAACCCCTAGGGGGAGCAGGCAGACAGGCAGGTTGTGGGGAGCATTTATGGGCTCTGACCCGATGGCAGCCTCTAGGGTTGAGTTTTACAGCTCCTGAAGCCCCAGTGGACGTATGTTACAGCGCGCTTTTTCAGTTTTGCCATCTGCAGGTGGTTTGTGTTAATCAGCTCAATTAGACCCTCCGCCTTATCATGAGGACAGAGGGCTTTCTGTATCCCAGGTTCTTGCCTTAATGTACTAGAAAACTCAGATCACACATGGGCTTGGAGGATGGATGCAAGGTTTTATAGAGTGGAAGTAGCTCTCAGAGAGGTGGATGGGGAGGTCAGAAGGGGGATGGAGTGGCAAGGTGGTCTTCCCTCAAAGTCGGGTCGCCCAGCGGCCGGTCTCTCCCCCGACCGAGTTCCTCTTGGCATCCACATCGTTCCGCAGTCCATGGCCTGCCAATGTCTGCTGGTGTGTTCTTTTGCTGGTGTGTTCCTCTCGACGTTCAGCTACCTGTGTGCATGCCCGCTAGGGTCTCGGGGTTTTTACAGCCACAGGATGGGGGGCATGGCGAGCCAGAGTGGTCTTGGAAAATACAACATTTGGGCGAAAAATAACCAGGAGTTCCTGTCCTCACTTAGGTTCGCGGGCACGAGCTCGAGGGTGGCACCCTCGCCAGGGACCCCACCCATCTCTAGCCAGCACTCCTCTGCCCCCCACCTGCATCACTTCCACTGTTAGGTATCCAGTTCCATGGATTATGGCATGAAGGACTTTGGTCCAAATGTAAAAAGACCACACAGGAGCACTGATAACGGGAGCAATTCGTAGCCATCAACACCTGATGTAACTTAATCAAATGATCACTAGCAGAGGGGAGGGCCCTAAAGAGACGAACACAGGACAGGTGTGTTTTAACAAAAAGAAAAGGGAAGACGGTAGCCCCTGGCCTGAAACAGGGCTCTGACTAAGGAATGCTTAGTCTAAGCTCTGACTCCTCAGTCTGGAGGCCAGCCTTGGAAACCTGGGATCCAGAGGAGGGGAAAAGTGATGAAGATATATGGATAGAGAAACCTACTGCACCAAGTAGTAAAAACCCATGGAAGCTAGCTTAGTATTACACTTTTTAAAGTTTTAAAGAATGTATTGGTTTGTGAAACCCAGAGGTCGGAAGGTGCTCTGGCTTCAGGCCCAGCCGTCTCTCTTACCTGCCTGGCTCTAATTTGCCCTGAGCTGGCTGCATTCTCCTCAACGACAGCAAGCACAATTCCGGGCTGCCCTCGGCTCACGGGCCAGCAGCTTCGCCCCTCCCAGCCTAAGGAGAACTCCTTCTTTCCAAAGTGCAAGCAAGGCTTGCCTCTGATTAGCCAACCTAAGATCATGTGCCGGCTTTAACTAATTCTTGTGCTCTGATTGGCCAGGTCTAGATCACGAGCTTTCTAAAGCGCCATTAGACTGACAGCCGCAACTTTCAATAAGGAGGCTGGTTTCCGTCAGATCAGAGCCAATCACACTCCTACCTCCAATGCTGCCGCACAGTGGGGATCCCGGGAGGCCAGCCCCTCGCTCAGGTGCCCCAGGGCCTTGGCCCTCGTGGGAGGGCGGGGACTGCTGGAGGGAACCAGGGCCCCCCCACGCTGAACAATAGTTTCCTCTGGAAGGGAGCTGTCAAAAACGCCATCTCAACTCGCGTCATTCTCTGGTTGTCTGTTATGTGCCGACCGCCTCCTCCCGTGTGAATTTTAGCTCTGTGAAGTCAGAGACTCTGAATGTTTTCTTGCTTGCGGAATCCCCAGCACTTGGCACACGGTACAGGCTCAGTAAATGTGTATGTGTGCACGACTGAAGCCTAGAGTGCGCCTGGGGATGCCCTGTGAGTCTCACCTCTGCTCAGGGTGGTATTCCCACTGCCCTTCCGGGGCCCAGAGACAAACTCGGGACAACGGCGAGCAGTCACCCCTTCCCCTGGGCCACTTGCGCACAAGGGAAACGTGCCAGGGGTAGTGCCTGCCTCTCGGGCTCCAGGTACTGCGGCGTCCTGCATTCCCTACCCCTGCCAAGGCCTGCTGACACTTGGCTGAGGTTAAGCCATGGAGGTGTGATGCCCCTAAACCAGAGAGCAGCTGAGGGCAGCTACACGTCAGGGGTTAAGGGTCTGTGTGGGTGTGCGTGGGGACAGTAGAAGGCCAGAACAAGGATTCTGGGAGCTGCATGGAAGGAGGCTCTGCTGGTGCGAGGAGAGAGCAGAACAGGAAGGGGAAATGGCAAATGGCCTAAGCAACGCTCTGCTCCCAGATCGCTCACTCCCTCCGTCTCTGGGAGGCAACCAGGGCATGAGGAAAGGTTGCTGCCATTGTCTTCTTTTCTGCACAGACACCTGTAATCAAGGGCTCCATCAGACTTCCTGTCCCTGCGTGGTAGCTGCTTGCCACAGTGAGAACCTCAGCTCCAGACTGGAGTTGCCTAGCAACTCGGAATCCTGAAAAGAAAGCAAGAAAATAGAGGAGCCAGACAGAAAGGGCAGAGGGAAGTGGGCCTGGCAGAGGAAGGAATTAATCAGGAACAAACAGCCCTATGCACAGGCTCAAAGCGCAGGGCAGCTTCACAAGTCCTTAGGACCTCTCCACCCTAGCCTCTTGCTGGCTTCTCACCCTCTGTTAGGTGCCTGCCATTCTCCACCGGGGATACTTCCTTTCAAACTGCTTACCTCCCTTTAAAATGCAAATCCTCTGGAGAGGGTTGTCCCATTTCGGTATGGGAGGAGCTTATCAGACCCTTTGGGGAGGAGAGAAGAGGAAATGGGAAATGCTTCTAATCCCATTCTAATCCATCCTGTGTGTTTTACTCTATTCTACAGCAATTTGGTCCATTTCATTCTTCTCCATTCTAAGTCTGTCCACTGGTGCAGGGCAAAGGTGTCAGACTTGGGTGTTTGACAGCTATCTGTGTGGCACTCAGTGAGCTGCTTACTTTAGGGAGCCTCTCAGTTCTGTCCAAAAGAGTCCCAAGTCATGGGTTGTTGTGAAACCCATTAAGCAAAATCCTGCAATTGAGAATATCTGGCACAATATTTGGCAGGTAGACAGCACACAGTGCATGCTAGTTTCCCCTACTGAAGAGTGGAGTCATAATGTCATAGTCACTGGGACCCCTGGGGTCTGTGTAGCCCTCCCACTTCGGTGCAAATTAACCAGACTCTAAATTTTGGAGGTGAAATTTAGTCCTGGAACCCAAAAATGACTTCAGCCCTTGCTCTTAGGGAACACTCTGTGGGCAAGGCAGAACCCCAGCTGCCAGGAGAGTCAGAGAACAATAGGCCATGGCACAATGTTCTGCTCCTGAATTAATCAGTTGTTCTCTTGTCTTTATTTTTCCAGCATCACTGGGACTATTCTGGCATCCAGTTGCTTTTCACGGGTCCTTTTGGTGAATCTGTGGTGGTGTTTCTGGTGCATCTCCCTGTCATCATGGCTACAGGAGTCAGGGCTGGGGCTAAGAATTTCTCTGGAATTGGGTTCGTCATTTTCCAGGTTAGGGGTCAGGCCTCCGGACAAAACCAGGGCTTAAAATTTCACTGGCAAATGGAATTAATGTACAAACTAACAATGTGTTTATCCATCCATCTATCCTGTACTTACTGAGTTGGGCCTAGCACTGTACTAGATGAAGAGATCACATGGAAGAGAGGATACAGCCAGAAACAGCCTGAGTTTTCTGCCCAATGAGAGAACACTGGAGAATATTCAAATCCAAACAGAACAATTCCTTTTGTCAGGGCAGGAATCGTTCAGAGGAAATGGAGATGGCCTGGTCAAGACAGAGGTCTCATGAGGTAGAGGGAACTTTTTGAAGCTCCTCTTCCTTACCCAAACTGATGAAAACAGTTTGCAAAAGGTAATATGATCTTTTCTAAATTCCACATTTCTGGACCCAGATGAACCCTGGAAAACAAGCATACCTAAGAATAGAAAGAAAAGGTACAAGCAAGCAAGGACCCCCACATCTTGAAGGATAATTAGAGCTGATGGAGAATTAACAGGAGAGGAAAGAAGAGGGAACACGAATGCCCCAGTGTCATTTCTACAACTACCTGTGTGGGTGTTTGATGAACAGTGTCATACAGCATCTTAGCCTTGAGTCTTCATTAATTCACTGCTCTCAAGTTAGAGCAGTTCTGTCCTCTATGTTGCCAAGGCATGTGTGATTTTTGAGTGTTCATGTATGCCTGCATGCATGATGTGTTGTGTTGGGGTGGACATCTGTGTGCTTGTTAAGGGAATGGAGGGACACCTACAGTGCAGGCAGGTAGCATCTGAATTGTGTGGATGTGTAATACTGTGTGGATTGGATTCATGATGGAAAACACCCTGATATTAAAACAAGAACTGGCTTGAAAGCCAGAAGTTTCTAGGACCTTTAGAAATGTCCAACAGTTTTGTTTCTTTCGGTGCCTCTGTCCAACTGTATTCCTGGGACAAGTCTTTGAGCAGAGAGATGGTCTGAGATAAGAGCTTTTCTGAGCTGCCCAGAGTCGTCCTGGTGATTATCAGAGCTACCCATACTATGACTGTGGTTAGATTTCATATTTACTTCAAGTGGGATGGTCTCATCTATCCATGGGTGACCTACTTTCAGGGCAAGGCAGAAAACAAGGGCATCAGAAGTTGGGTCTCTGTCCGATGGTTAATTCCTAAGGAAAGATTCTGCCAAGGGGAGGAACCCCATGGGCCACCCCTCCCTGCCCTTTATTTCTGCCCTACACAGGAAGTTTCTTAATACCCCCAGTGTATGATTTTTCATGTCCACTCTTGGCCTTTGTCTGTGCCATGCCCTCCACCAGGAATGTTCTTGCCTGTCCTTCTCTGTCTCTCCAAACCTCTGCATCCTGCTAGGCTCACGCTGCACACTCTCTCCACTGTCTGCTCCTGGACTATCTGTGTGAACCACTCCTCCAGAATTCTATTCTGTCTCTAATTGTTTTCCATCTGAGTTTTGCCTTTCCAATTGAGGCACCTACTCCCCCGCCACACTCCCTGACTTAGGCCGAGCTTTTAATAAAACCTGCTTCCCTTGAATTAACTCTGTAGCAGTGCTATAGTGTTTACAAGAAGCCACTTCTCATGAATTACATAACTCGAGCTTCACAATACTCTTTTGAGGAAAGCAAGAAAGAGCTTATTATCCCCATGTTACAGATAAGAAAGGTGAGGTTCAGAGAGATTCGTGATTTATTCTAAAGCCATGTAGCCAGGCTAGCAAATCCAGCCAGCCAATCCCAATGCTACTCTTCTCACTACAGCAGTAGTGAGATGGCCAGGCATTTCCTAGATACCATTTACTTCCTCATCTCCGCTATTTGTTCTTCTCATAGCTCAGGGCCGTCTAGGTAACACGTCTTTCCAGCTGCCTCCTAACTGTCCTGAGTATCTGAAACCCCATCCGCAATGCTAAATCCTTGGCTTGTATCTACCCCAGCCAGATTGGAAAGAGGTTTGGAAATTCAATCACTGTTGCTAAAGGTTGATGAAGGATTAAAACAAAAACACTTAAAAGTTGACTTAGAATGGGTAATAATCCCTTTTTCTACTCCTCGTCCACCACAATAGCAGAACATCTGAGGAGAAAGGTCCGTTGGACCTGTGTTTTTCAGTATGGTGGCCACTAGTCACTTGCGACCACTGAGCATTTGAAACAAAGCTCATCCAAATTACAATATACTTTAAGTATAAATAAACATGGTATTTCAAAGATCTAGCATGAAGAAAAAGATGTAAAATATCTCAATAATTTTTATAACATTTTGTTAAAATTTGGAGATTTTTACATCTATTAAATTAAAAGTATATTAATAAAATTAATTTCACCTGCTGCTTTTTACTTTTTTAATGTGGCTACTAGTACATTTAAATTATGTATGTAGCTCACATTACATTTCTATTGGAGTCTTAGTTTGGACAATAGGGCTTTTCTAGTACTTCAAATAACTTCACGTGCAGGTTATTTGAAGGTATGCTCAGATTATGCTTGAGGTTCCATTATCTGCAGCAATAAGAATTCAGGACAGAGTTCTTCTAGAAGATGATGCTTGATTACTCCCAAAAGGAGCCACCAGCTGTCACCTTCTTGGGCCCCACAGGGTTGATGGTCTGCCCCGCCACAGAAACACCCAGCGTCCCCAGCTGAGCACAGACTGAATTCCCTGAGCCAGGCTCCCAACCTGGGCTGGGAGTCTCTCTAATGCTTCCGTGTTCCTGGCTCCTGAGGGAGGGCCTCTAGTTAAAGTCATGCCTAAAACTCCTAAATCTGCCATGGAACACTGAGAGGCTATGCTCTCTATGGAATCTTCTGAGAGATTGCTGACTTTGACCAAAACAAAAGATATGAGAATTAAAGGCTGTTTAAATCAAGGTTAATATCATTTAATTGGAGTGGAATCTGGGGCCTGCATTGATTGAGTCCTTGCAGGGAAAAGCCACCTCCCTCAAATAGCATAATCCAAACTTCCTAAGCTGGCAACTTCTGTCTAGGGTCTTAAGTATACCTCCAAATTTTATCTTCACTTTAAGGATCTGACATTATTATCAGCATGCTGGCCTAAAGTGAATGCTACTTCCCCTTTGGAGAGCATGCTCCTAGACTCAGGGTCAGTTCAGGGGACCAGAACCATGGAGCTGAAGTCAGTGGTCAAGTCGTGGACAAGAAAGAGCCAGTCACCTTTTCTTCACAGACCACCTTCAATGGGACTACTCACATCTCATGTTCTTGTCACCCCTTGACGGGATGGGGAAAGCCCCTAGAACTACAGTTTGTTTCCAAACATTCCACATAAACCAAAGGAGGCCACCCTCAGAGGCCACTGCTGGCCTCAGCTGTGCCAAGAAGCTCTGAATGAAGCAAAGACAGAAACACACAATCAGCCATATTCCAATAGAGGAAAGCCTGCAAGCCCCCAAAACAGGAAGCCACAAAGCCAGGAGAGTCTGAAGATCTCAGGCTGCCCCCCAGTCCAAGGTGGGGGTAAGGGACACATAACAATGTCATTTCATGTGATTAAAAATATATTGCATAAATAAGGCCAAGGAAAATAGAATAAAATATAAACTAAAAATAAATGGTTGAGTCAACTCATCTTTAATGCTTTTCCGTGTAACATCTATTTTGTATAATGGAATACGACTTTCATACTCCGACTGCAAATTTAACCTTGGCCACAAGTTATGATGTACATTACAATACACTTTTATTATGTTACACAGTCTTGTGGTGGTTTTTTTAATCTATTGCTAAGCCCCTAACAGTATGTCTGCGTCAGTGAAGCCCATCTGTCACAACCACAGTGGAGACATTATTATGTAAATAGTTCTAGGGCCTCCTTTTGGGGGAATTTAATATATTGTCCTAATATCCCAGCCGGAAAAAAAATGTTTATAAAAATATATATTTTTTTTGGTTTGTTTCATTTGTAGAGAAAGGCAGGTTGAGTTGCTCAGGGTTTTTTTGTTTTGTTTTGTTTTGTTTTTTTAATAGTCCAAATCTCTTTTCTTCTCTCTCTCACTCACAATGTCTTTAAAAGCTAATGATATGGCTCCTAATAAAATAAAATAAAATACATGAGAGACTTATTTTAAACACACCAGCTGAAGTATAGGGCATTAATATCACACAGCCTAGTGTATTAGCCATCTTTTCTATATTACAGTCATATTTCAATAAACTAAGTTGTCTTAGCAGGTGCCATCTTGGATTATTTCTTTATTATACTGAGTTATAAAATATGCAGAAGGGTATGCTGAATTTTTTGTTATTTCTTGCCAGTTTTAAGCCTTTGCCAAAATCCATACATCTAAATTTTCCCTCGTAGAGGTGGAGAGGAAGACCGGGAAGGGACGGACAGACACTTGTGCTTGCAGGGCTGAGGGAACAAGGGCAGGACCAAATGAAGTGTGGCTTGCAAACAGAAGATGCCAGTGTCCCAGACTTCTTATTGCATCTTAATTAACCAAGCCAGGATTTTAGGACAGCACAAAGAAAGGAGCTAATCATTGGTGGGAGCTGGGCCACCTGGACCTCCCAGCAACACATCAGCCAAATCCTGGCTTTTAATCAGGCCTCAAACATGTACTGAGCACTGGCCAAGCAGTGAGTTCTTTGAGAGAAGCAGGAGAAGTGAATTACTTACTCAAGGGCATCCACTGTGAACAAAGAAAGAACAATGTGAGGATAAAGTAATCACACAATGGTAAGAGTGGTTTGGACCAAGGGCAGTAAGAGTTGAACAGAGGAAACTACAGTGCAGAACTGAATAATCAAGGGAAGCTTCTTGAGGCTGTGAGGATTCCACTAGATCTTGAAGAAGTAGAATTTAGGTGGTTGGAGTGGAGGAAAAGTGCCCCCAGACATCACAACTCAGGCATGCATTTCTACCTGCTTCAGGCAAAAGAAAAGACACAATGAAGGCCCAGAGGCAGAAGGAACCCAGAGGACCTAATAGTCCACACCCGTACCACCCTGAATGCACCTGATCTCATCAGAGGGCTTGATAAAGAGGCAATGGGCTTAGAGAAGCAGGCTTTCCATCTTAGCTTGCTGGGATCGAGACAGGTCTGGCAACAAGATGGGGTAATTCCATTGGGTGTCTATTTAAGAGAATCCTCTTAAAATAAGCAGAAGTCAGGAAACCAAGCTTGATCCAGGACAGAGAAAGACTGGTCAGTGAAGGAAGGTCATTCTGAGGGCAGCATGACACTTGTCCCTCACGCATGCCTCTCATTCCAGCCATGTCTCAGGTCGAAGGGGGGAAAGTGGGCTATAAGGAAAATTTTTAAAAAGCCACTTCACCAAAACTGCTGCCAGATGCTCCTACTTGTGACCTCACCAACAGCATGTCACACAGAGGCTAGTGAAGCATCCTCTGACACCCTTAACTTCTCACAGCTTATAGGAAAGGGCCTGCAAAACACCACCTGAGAAGCTAAGTGTCTTAGCAGAGTTGTTTGTGTGCATCGGCAAGTGGTCATAGTGAATGTGACTCCATTTATGCACCCGTGCCATGTCTTCAGTATATATAGATCCAGGTAAAGGAAGAAACGGCTGGCAAATTCCCTGGGGCCCAGGTGGGAGAAAGAGTTCTTGTGCTAAGAGCAGCAACTTGCACCTGTCTGTGGCATGTGAGGACCGTGTGGGTGAACGGCCATTCCTCTGCTCTATGTTGTCCTCAGTAAGGATCCAGCTAAGCCCTCCAAGCAGAAGCTCAGCCTGTGCCTCCAGACAAAGCTGGTTTATCTCAGAGCCAGGCAAATGGGAGCCCAGAAAAAGTCTCTGTGGCTTAGCTACACTGGTTACTCAGTTACTCTCTCCACAAGGACCGTGGCAACTGTGTCAGGGAGGGAGAGCAGAAAAGTCCCCATCTAGGTCAGCCAGGAGCCTTAGTCCAGGCAGAGGAAGGAGTCCCACGTGGAGAATTAACTTACTCAATTCTTCCTGCGCACCTGTAGTAACTCCAGATGACAGTGGAGAAGAGAGGGTGCAAGAAGGAGGTGTGTGTGACCTTCCTAGAAGACTGAGCCGAGGGCTAGCTTTGAAGAGTCCTAAGAACTGGACTTGGTAGGAAGAGGGGAGCCCACTGGGAGCAGAGGATGGTCAGTGCCTGGGTGTCCCCCTCATCCCACTCCCCGGAGTAGTCAAGAGCCAAGCATGCCTGATCCCCCTTAACCAGGTTAAAGTCTCCGCTCTGCCAGTTGTGCCATGTGTGATCTTAGGCTAATTTCACAATCTTTCTGAGCCTGTGTCCTCATCTGTAAGGAGGAGCAACAATGTTTACCTATTATGATTTTTGTGAGGGGTAGATGAATATCAAATAGCATATAGTAGGTGTTCAACAAATGGTAATCTCATTCCTGCCTTGAAGGTCCACTTTGGTAGTTGGGATTTATAGTCCATGGACTCATAAATACATCTGTGGCATCTAGTTACATTTCAACCCGTGCTGCCCCTGGGGGTAGCAAATCTCACACAATGACCCCCACTCCAGGACCTCCTGTTAGAGCTTCCTCAGTGCTAGATGTGCCTTCCCAGGTCTCCCATGCTCACCTGAGGACACATTAACTCCATGAGTCAGCGGGGAGCTTTTAGGAGGCTAAGTCAGGGCCTAAAAATGGTTGATTTCAAGAGGTCATATGAACTTAAGCCGGTGCCACCACAGATGGAGACCCAAAATTCCAGAAAGGGACCTTCATCTCTTTAGTTTAGATCTCCATAAACCTGCAAGGCTGCAAGGGAGGAGCACAGTGTTCTGACCCAATCACTGGCCCCTTGGGGAGAATCTTAGCAGAGTTGGTGGAAGTGGAGAGCCTGGGCGGGGGCGTAATTTTACAAGAGGACAGCTTCACTAGCACTGTGGCTAGCCCCAGAAGATGAATGACAGGAGCTGCCCTAGGCCACATCCAACAACAGGAGCTGAGAACTGTCTGTGTCCTCCCAGGCATCTCCCACCAGCCAAGCCTTCATTTCTGCCTCCTGTTCTCAGCAGGGGCGGAGTGGGTCCCCCTTCCATCCCCACAGAAATGAGGCCATGAGAGGTGGCCCAGCCCCACCCAGCTGCCCAGGATTCTGTCCCTAAGGCTATCGTCCTTGGGCACCATGGGAGTCAGGGAAAAGAAGGTGGTAAGGGAAGGAAAGGAAGAACCAGGAGATGGGCCATCTGGGGAAAGGGCAGTGACCTTCCAAGTGACATTTGCACAAGATCTGTTTTCTGCACAAGAACCTCTTTTCATCTAATAGCAGTTAGAATCTTCTAGGTCATGGGGCAGCTTCACAGTGATGAATTATCTGTCAGCTGAGAGGCAGTGGTACAGTTGCCTGAGGGTGACACCTGGGGATGGGACCCCAGAAGAAACTAAGAGGACACCACAGTGGCCAGGGAAGGCTAGAGGACTTTTTCCCTCTTGTTCAGGGCTGGAGTTAGGCTCTGACACCTGAAACCATCTGGTAGCCCCTCTCCAGGATAAACATCATTTCAGGGACCCCTCCAGTCAGACCCTACCACAAATCTGAGATGCTGCAGAAAGAGGAAAGTCAGTGAAGAGGGAATAACAGCTTCCAACTTCCACCTAACCTTTCTCTATCCAAGCTCAGAAATCAGATAACCAAGAATACTACAATAAGATTGCATGACCTATCATCTCTCCCAAAATCATTAAAAAGGGTCTTCAGTGTCTTATCCTACAGATGATGGGATTGGCACTCAGAGAACACTCACAACTTGCCAAGACCACACAGGACTCCGTCCCCCTGACCCTAACTCCTATTTCTGTGTTCATTTAATAACTCCAGAGTTACTCAAGAAGAGGTCAGGGGAGCATTAGTACAGATGTCCGCTCCTCCTGAGCCTGGAGTTGTGATACCCAATAGCAACGCTTCTTCTCCTGGCTGAACCCAGGATTGACCACGTCCAGAGCTGAGTTAGCTGTTTGGGCACAAGTGGCTGATTAGTAAGGGGAAAGCAAGCACTTTGGGAAAGGCCTAACTGGGCAGGCACATGGATGCCTAGGGAAGAAGTCAGAGGAAGAGGCAGCTCCATTTGGAAACACCCCCACCAGGATGCAGATGTTCCAGCAGCTTGCTGGGCAGCAGGCCTGGCAGGAAGCTGCTCTGGCTCTGACCCCAAAACCCCCTTCTCACCCTTTCACTCTTTTCACTCTGCCCTCCTCCCTCCCTCCCCCATTGCCTTCTCCTCTCCAGGCGCTTCCCCTGCGCTCCCCACCTTCTCTTCCCTTTGCTACACTTCCTGCTCCCTCTGTCCCTCATACTCTATCTTGTCCCTTTCTCTCCCTAACATTTGTGAGGACAATCTCCCTCCCTCTCTTCCTCTCTCTCTCTTCCACTTCCTCCGTGTCTAGCCTTTCTGGTTCTGAGTAGTTCACCTGGAAAGAATAGCCAATGTGGCAATGTCTTAGTGTCTTGGTCTTTTTCTTCTGGCTAAAACCAGAGAGTGCAGACACAAGCAAAATGTGCCCGAGAGGAGAGGAGGAAGAGAAGAATCTTATCTAAGGACACGTTCCATTTTTATATTCCCTCCATATGACAGATGGATTGAAAGAGAGAAAGATAATCAGTCCATTAAGCATCCAGAACTCACAGGGCACAAACATGAAATGATTTGCTTTTTCTCCAATTCGTTTTCAAACAGGCCCTGTTAAATTCCCTTTTCCATCCTTAATGATGACCTAAGCACATCTCATTGCTGTCTAATCACTTCCAAATATTAAAAAGTACAGATGAATGGAGGCTTCCTTAGAACTCCATGGTATATCCAATATAAGTATCATTTCCTCCTCTCCCCAGCATTGGCCAGGCCATGGCTCAAAGGACAAAGAGATGAGAGAGGGAGCTCTGTTACTCTTAGGATACCTCCTACTCCCCAACTCTTTAGTATGTCATGACAAAAAAGGATAGATACCAAGATAGACAGTGACAAATATCTTTTGCAGATATGGTGCTGGGGTGGTTCTTCCTTGAATTCACTGACCATTATTGTCTGCTGGCTTCTAAACCTCAGTTTACTTGCTCTCCCATGGTGGGCATGTTGGAGTCTTGGAAGACTACCCACAGGGGCTACCCCTGCACATTGCCCTAAGCTGAGAGATTCAGCTCCACCTCCACCTCTCATAGCCTCTCATCACCCTCTCTACCTCTGCAGTGGAGGTTTCTTCCCCAGGCAGCTAACTTGTTGGTGGATCTACCAGACAGTGGCAGGTGCTGTAGACAAAAGGGTATGCGTGCTGCAGGTACAACCCAACGTCTACATCTTGAAACATTCCCTGGCTGGGACATCCAGGACTCTGTGTGTTCTAATCCCTCACTAGCTAGCTCTGTATGTCAGTTTATCTTTGAAGTATGGCAGAGCTGAATTCAAATTCTAGTTCACGACATGCTCATTGAGTTACTTTGGGCCAGCTATCACCCTCTTTTGCACCCCAGTGGCTTCATCTGCAAAATGAGGGTAATAATATCACCCATCCAGTGCTGCTAAATATGATCATACTTAGGCATAGGACTTGCACAAAATCATATTCAGTAAGTGATAAGCACATTATCTTACCTCTTGCAGTCTAATTTTCCCCATATTTAAAATAAAAATGAGGTGATGAGTTCCCAAGTTTCTTTTCAGCTTTTGATTTTATAGAAAGTGTACACATTTCTCTCCTCTACTGAGGTATTAGCTATGCCTATGCAGGCAGGGACACAAATCTCCTTCCATGCCTGCCCAAATGTGCATCCTGAGCTGAGAGGCTGGGGGACTCAGCTATGAAACACCCATTCCCTTTATGGATCAGTTAGCATCACTCAGGACTTGGGCTACACACCCAAGCTGGACCTCTCACTAAGCCTAAAAAGTAGGCTCAATTCAGTATTGTCCACACCCAGTGCTAGAGATGGGATACCCAGAAGACACATCACCAAAAGGATCAGGACTGCCATCTGTGTATCTGGAAAACAATGATTTCTTACTGTGATATTTTTGTTTCTTAAAGTCACAAACCACACATTAACCACACAAGCCATATCTAGGAGATGGATCAAGAATTGCAATATCATTCTCCTACCACATTTTGGGGAATTGAAGAATAAAAAAAACACAACTGCTTTTGCTCAAGGTCACACTGTCTGGAATCGAAACTCTCTTTGTCCTGAACTTAGTCTCCTGGCCAAATTGCCTCTGAAACACTTTCTCCCTCTCCTGGGCCATCCCTCAGGCTCTGCTAGGAGCAAGGACAGGAGATCTAAGATCTCGAAGATGCTTTTAACTTTGTTCTTTTTCCAAGATTGTCAGACTCTAGGAGCCACTGAGACTCCTGGAGGGAAGAGCATAGCTTTGCAAGTTTGGAATGACTTTAGTTCAAAGCATTCTCCACTCTCCCTGTGTTCCCAGTGAAGACAAAACCCAAGAACCCTGGGATACCAAAAAGATCTCAAGATTATGTTGGTATTTCCTGAAAACTCACAGAGAATAGGGCCATGCAAAGGACATGTCAATAGCTTTTTTGATGACTTCAATATAAGTGAATCAGAAAAAGATGGATTAAGTTTCCCTTCAAATACACATGTGCTGGAGAGTTGCAGCTGAGAAAATGCTTAGACCCATGCATTTCCTAGGGCTGGTCAACTCCAAACAGAGTGGGATGTTTTGCTGAGTCCCAAACACTGACTTCTCTTCCTATCCCTAAAAATAACTGAGCTGTCCAGCTGTTGGATGGATATTTTCTCCTTTGGTTTTTGTTTCATTTGATTTTCTCACAAAGTATCAGGGTGATAAATGACTTCAAAACCTGGTAGAATGTTCTGGGGGAATTAGGCATTCAGAAAAGTAAAAATAAAAAAACTGCCACAATCTCACATCATTGCCCTCACCAGGCATTCTGTCCTTTGAACATTACCTGTCATTGCTTATCCATCCATCAATGTCAATCCCAAGATCTGTTTCCTCTGGGAACTCTTTGGGATTATTTTGGTCCTCATGAATGTAGAAATCAATCATTGAAACAAGTTTTTGACCACCTAGCATGTACCAACAGTGACTGTCTAAAACAAGGCCCTTGCCCACAGTGAGTTTATGACATAATTAAGAAGCTCCTACAGACTCATGAAGCAATTAAGAGGTAATAACAGATGGTACAGGTAGGTAAAAAAAAGTATGATACAAGCATAGGGGCTTTAGGCCTTCAGAGAATAGAGAAGGCACTGTGTGTATCAAAGAAGGTTGGAAATCATAATAACCAACATCCACTAACTGTCGTGTTTTGGGGACTTTCACAGATGTTTTCTCTGGATCTCCACAAAAGCCCTTTAACACAGACAGGGTATTGGTCATACAGACGGGAAATAGAGACTTGGGAATATTAAGTGTCTTATTCAAGGTCATTAGTAAGTGGTGGAGCAGATGTAGAGACAGACTAAAGGCTTATAACCCAGGCACCTGTGCCTTAACACCACACTAGTTTTTTAAACAGTTTGTTAAAATTCGATAGGTAGATAACTATGGTCTGATACTGCAGATGACCGGAATCTCTGTGACATTTGTGAATATGTCCAAAGTTGACTTGCACACCCCCACCTCTCCATTTTGCTAATGAATTATACCCATCTGGAATTTTCTCGTCCTTTCTCCCATTCCTAAAGATTCAGGACAAGTTTGTACTTTGGATTTCCCCAGCCTAAAATGTTTTCTCCTTCTTTGGAATAAATAGGACTTAATGACTGTATCTCTCACATGTCAACTAATTATGCACTGGGAGTCACATCACTTCTGTTTTCTTGTACTTTTACTTAAAGAATCTTAGGTTATTATTTAGCATATCTATGTCTCACCTTCTGCAGAGATTAGCTGCTCTCTGAGGAGAGTTTTTATGCCTGATACATGGTACTAACTGTTTTGAGAGTAGTCCAAAGCTATGTCTAGTAAATATATGTTGATAGGAGTGAAAATCTCCACCCTATGCTGAGTCCTGCATCAGCAGGCCCTGTTCCCATCTTGGTGTAGAACTCTCCGTCTGCATGTTCTACATACTTCTCAAGCTCCTGTGTTGAAACTGTTACCATCTTCCCCTAAAACTAGCTTCTCTTCCAGGGGTTTCTCTTGCTGCCAGAAGCAATGTAATTCTCCCAGTCAGGCTCCAAAGGTGATCATCAGTTTTGATCTTGATGACCTAGGGTACTGTTGATTGTACATATAAATAAATAAATTTCTTATAAATAAAAGTTTCTTATAAATAAAAGGTGCCCAACCTTGCGCTGGATGATCCGGCAGAGACCAAAGAAAGAGCAAACTCCTAGGAGAGTTCCCAAGCAAAGAAAGGACAAGATACACAGGGAACAAATTAGTTAACAACGCAGGCTTCTGTGTGATCAGTTCACACTGCCAACGCCATACTTCAGAAGTGGGGAAGATGAGCTTGTGTTGAATTAGCCCACAGATGCTTCCTGGGAAAGTATTTGAGTAATCCCTGGAGACAGGGAGGACTGAGTTGAGAGAAGGAGAAGGGGAAGGCTCTGGGGGCAGCCCTGTGGGGAGAAATGAGAAGATAAATGCATGGTCCCTACTCTCAGGCATCAGAAGTTGACAAGTTGAAGACAAAGGGAAACCGGTATAGGGAAGTACTTGAAATCCAAATGGAGAATCAGTCGTGTCCATTGGGGCTATTTTAGGGAGCTAAGGAAAAGATACCAGAACTAACATTCAGAACCTGAACTTGCTCTTCCTCCTCTTCCAGAACAGAGCCTGATGTAGTCAGAATCCCCATGGCAGGATTCTGGGGTTATTCTCACCTTGTCATGGTGCATGTGCAGGCACATGTCAGAAAGAAATAGTACTCAGATCAGGCCCCCCACGATGCCTTTGAGAGCCTCTTCTCCTTCACCCAGAGCTTGGCTCCCAGCTTGGCTTGGGATGCCCCAAAATCAGGAACCTCAGGACAGCCTCCTGGAGGCTGGAAGGATAGGGGCAGCTGAGGTCATTGGGTTTCAACTTTAATGACTGGGTTATTATCATTGCCCCTAAGTGATTTTTCAAAGGCACAGGAAGAAGTCAGTCAACATTCCAAGTTCCCACCTGGAAGAGGCATTAGGAACTATCCTGATAATCCCACTTCTCCTTTCTTTCCTTGCTACCACAGCCATGAAAAAATACTTCCAGGCTAGGCGCGGTGTCTCACACCTGTAATCCCAGCACTTTGGATGCCAAGGCAGGTAGATCACTGGAGGTCAGGAGTCTGAGAACAGTCTGGCCAACATGGTGAAACCCTGTCTCTACTAAAAATACAAAAATTTGCCAGGCATGGTGGCGGGTGCCTGTAAACCCAGCTACTAGGCAGGCTGAGGCACGGGAATCACTTGAATCCTGGAGGCAGAGGTTTCAGTGAGCCTAGATCACACAGCACTCCAGATGGGGGAGACAGTGTGAGACCCTGAAAAAGAAAAAAAAAGAGAAAGAGAGAAAGAAAAGAAAAGAAAAAAAGAAAAGAAAGGAGAGAAAAGAAAAGAAAAAAGAAAAGAAACGAAAAGAAAGAAAATAAAAGAAGGAAGGAAAAAAAATATTTCCACACCAAGAAAAGAGACTCACAGGGAGCATAAATGACTGAGGGCTCCAACTCCTAACGTTTTATTTATTTATTTATTTTATTAATTAATGTTTTTATTTTACTGAGGGGCATAAGGCAGAATACAGAGACCAAGACATGTTTCAGAGCAGGAGTGGGCGTTTATTTTAAAAGACTTTAAAACAGGGAAAAAAAGCAAAGTACACTTGGAAGGGACCCAAGCAGGCAACTTGAAGAACAAGTGCCCCAACTCCTAAGACTTGAAATTCATCTCAGCATTCACACTGAGTTGACAGCTCCCCAAGGCTGCTCTTCATGTGACTAAATGTGGCAGGGATTCTAAGGAAGACCTGCTCCTGGGAAACAAAGGACTCTCTTGTTGATGGACTTTGGCTCACAGACACCCTGCAGCTTTGTAGAACCTTCCTTAGACTAATCCAGGACATTTCCACCTAAATTCTTCTCTCCACTAAGTCAGACATGCAACAAACCAGTTCTGACAATTCTCCACTTTCCCTGCTTTCTTCTCTTTTTCCTATCACAGAGGACATTCCCTACTTCACCTCTCCCTGGGCTCAGAGAGTACGCAGGGAAAAGACTGTCAATGAATTTATCCTTGCAGAGGTGCCAGGCAACATCCACCAGATCTGTCCATGTCTACAAGCAGGTAGGTAATATTCCTTAATCCAAGAAGAATTCAAATTATTTATATCACTGTGAATAAGGGGAACTTAAAAAATCTCAACCAGAGTTTATTTACTGCCATCAGAGCTCCAAATCCCCGGAGTATTGCTCCTCCTGCCCCCACAGTTGCAGACACTAATGAAATGGGTAACATAACTGCAGACAAAACCTGAGGTGACTAATGATTTCAGTCTGTTCTTTCTTTTTAACACGTCTTCCAAAATACTTTGCTTTGGAGAAGAAAACAGTAAAAACAGGAAAAAAATGGGGGGGAATATATATTTTGCTTTTACATAAAATAGTTCTAAAATGTGTAGACCTAGATGGTCAGGGGGAAAAAAAAGGGAAGAGGAGATGGGGACAAGCGGGAAGAAGAGAAAAAGGAGATAGAAGACAAGTGTTGTTTATCTCTCAATTCTGACCCACCTCTTTTGTATTGCAAAATTATATCACATGTACAGAAAATAACCTAAAATATAAATGTCTACTTTAATAAGTAGGTACAAAATGAGCACTCTTGTAACTACTACCCAGGTCAATGTAAAAACATGTCTAAGCATTCCTGTTTGGTTTGGTTTTCGTTATAAATCTTATCAACTAATTTGTATTCCTAAACACTATAGTTTAATTTTGCCTGTTCCTTATATTCAAGGAGTCACACAGGTATTCTTCTGTGTTTGGATTCACTGGCTTAACATTTGGCTTGTAAAATTTCTATGTTTTGCATGTTGCAGTAATTTGCTCATTTGCATCGCTGTATAGTATGTCTGTATCTGAAGAGATCACATTTGATATATCCATTCTATCAATAATGGATATTCGAGTTGTTACCAGCTTGCGCTATTGCAAATCATCTCTTGGCATATGTGAGCATGAATTTGTGCTGACTGTATACTTGGGAGTAAAATTGGTAAGTCATAGGGCATGTATATCTTCAGCTTTAGGAAGTGTAATTTTCCAACATTGTTGTGTCGGTTTATGCTCTCACCAGTGGTGTATAAAAACTCTGATTGCTCTGCAGCCTTATGAAAACTTGTCATTAACAGGTTTTTAAAATTACCTATCCTGTTGTTATGTAGGGTTATCTCACTGTGGTTTTAATGTTCACATTTCTCATGCTTTCTGATTACTAATGAAGGTGGACACATTGCCATGTGAACACATTGTTTTTGTGTGGAATCCTGTTTAAGTCTCTTGCCCATTTTTCTATTGCACTATCTTCTTTTACTGATCTATGGGAGTACTTTATTCAGGAAACAAGATTTTTTTGTTACTTATATGTATTATATATATGTGTCCCTCCCAGGGTTGCATCTTCAGTCTCTTGAGGATTTATTTTGATGATAAAAATTCTACAGTTGAATACAGATAAATTGACAACATTTTTCTTTATGATTGGTGTTGTTTCCTGTTTAAAAATCTTCCCTTCCTCTGCAATTATGAAGATACTCTCTATCTTGTCTTTCATAAGATTTAGTTTTGCCTTTTACAATTATATACTATTAATATTTAATATATTAATTTTATACATAATTTTTACAATTTATAAGTTGTAAATTTATATTTTACAATTATATACATAATCTATATGGTTTTTTGGAATAGTGTTAAGTAGGGTTGAAAATTTTTTTAATTATAGGGAGATCTATTTTGTTCCCAAAGCACTTATTCAAAACACCACCCTTTGCCCACTGCAGTAGGTACCGTACTTGTCATAAATCTAATAATACATGCATGGGTCTGCATCTATTAGCCTATTATTACTATAATACTACACTATCTTAATTTTTATAGCCTTAAAATAAATCTTAATATTCAATGGAAGAAATCTTCTTCAAGGGTGTCTTGTCTATTCTTAGCATAATTTACATCTTACATATCTGTTTTTAGATTTATTCTTAGGATTTTATTTTATATTTTGATACTATAATAAGTGCTATATTTTAAATTTTATTTTGTAATTATTTATACCTGGTATTTAAAAATCATTTGGTTTTTGAATGCCATTTATTTTAAAAAGTGCTGAACTCACTTGTAAATGTTAGTAACTTATCTGTAGATTTGTTGAGATATTTTTACATATAAAATAATATAACCAATATATAAATACTTACAATTTTATCTCTTGCTTTGCAATTCACATAATATTTATTTTTCAACTTTTCTTGATGCATTGCCTAGGACATGCAACATAATGTTCAATAGAAATGATAATAGTGAGTACCATGGTCTTAGTCATAATCTCAAAAACAAAATCTGTCAACATTTCTACAAAAGAATTATTAAAGATGTGGTTCTTGTACATATTCTTTATCAGAAAGATTACCCTTTATTACAAGGAAGTTTATACTTATTCCTAGTTTGCTAAAGACTTTTTATAATACATTTTATCAGACATTTTTCCTGTACCTATAAAAATAATTTTTTTCTAGTGTATTCTACTAATGTGGTGAAATGTATTAATTTATTTTCAGATATTGAATCAATTCTGTATTCACAGAATAAATTCACACGAGAGATGACAAATTATTTTTTCTAAATATTGTTGGATTTTGGTTTGCTATTATCTTATCTATGATTTTTGTCCAAATGTTTAGGAGAGGCACTGACTTGTAGTATTTCTTTCTTTTTTTTACAGGTATTAGTGTCACGTTTATGATGGCCTCATAAACAAGTTAGAAAATATTTCTCTTTTTTTTGTCCCTCTAAGAAGAGTTTGGTTAAAATCACTACTATTTCTTTCTTATTATACATATTTGGTAAAATTTGCTAGTGAAATAATGCTTCAGAAGTTTTCCTTTTGGGGAAATTACAAATTAAATTTATTAAGTAATATATTTATTAGCAATTCAAATTTTCAATTTCTTTTTATATTTAGTAGATGCCTTTTTCTAAATATTTGTCATTTCAAATAAACTTTCAAATTTATAATATACTCCCTTTTCTCTTTTTTATGTTAATTAGATCCATGATAATAGTCCCTTTTTTGTTATTTGTGATCTTTCTCTTTTTTCATGATTAATCCCATCAGGATTTTATCAGTTATAACCTTTTCAAAGACTGATTTTTTAATTTCCAATGATCCCCTATTTGTGTGATTATTTTTAGTTTTATGTTTTCTGTTTTATCTTTATTATTTTATTCCTTTTACATTCTTTGTGTTCATCTTGAAATTGTGTTTCTAACTTTTAAAATGGATGCTTATACTATTTTCAGCCTTTCTTTTTTCCTAATATGCACATTCATGGGCACAAGATTTCCCCAGTAAATACTTATTTTGTCATACTCTACAACTGTTGATGTATTTTATATTTATTATACTCCAGTTTCAAATATTTGCTATTGTGCTTTGTGACTTCTTCCTTGAAGAGTGGGTTAAATAGAAGTACATTTTTTTCTTTCTTTTTTTAACCTTTAAGTTTAGAGACACACTTGCAGGTTTGTTACATAGGTAGACTTGTGTCATGGGGATTTGTTCTACAGATTATTTCATCACCCAGGTATTAAACCTAGTACTTACTCATTAGTTATTTTTCCTGATCCTCTCCCTCCTCTAACACCCCACCCTGCAATAGGCCCCAGTGTGTGTTGTTCCCCTCTATGTGTCTACATGTTCTCATCATTTAGCTCCCACTTATAAGTGAGATCATGTGGTATTTGGTTTAAAAGCACATTTCTTAATGTCCAAACAAACAAGGATTTTTCTAGTTATCATTTTATTTGTCTGGATCATTTGTGTTTTTATCAGAGAACATAGTCTATATGATTTCAATGCTTTGAAATGTGACTTGCTTGATGACTCAAAATGTAGTCAAATTTTATCAATGTTTTTGTGTGCTTGAAAAGAATGTACATTCTATAGTTAGCTGCAGTGTGCCATACACATACACACACACACGTTTATATATTTTTATGTAAACATTAATATTTTTTAAAAATCTTTAATATCCCCACTCATTTTCTTTTCTGTTTGTTCTCTCAGTTAATGAGAGAGGTAAGCTAAAATACATATTATGAGGGTATGCTCATTTCTCCTTTTATATTTGTCCATTTCTACTCTCGTTTAAGGTCATATTTTAGCTGTATTTAAAGGTAGTATCATTATTTTTTTTCCTAGTTAGTTGAATCTTTTATCACTAGGAAATTCTTACCATCTCTAATAATATTTTACCTTGAAGCCTACTTTTTCTAATCTTAATATAATATATATTTCCATCCTTTTAACTTTTTGATATCATTATGTTTTAGTTGTACATCTCAAAAAACAAATACAATTGAGTTTTTTAACCTTGTCTGACAATCTTTGTCTTTCATTTGGAATATTTAGTCCATTTACATTTAATGCAATTATTGATATATGTGTGTTTAAATCCACCACTTTACTATGTGTTTATGCTTTGTCTCTCTTATTCTATGTTTTATTTTCTCTCTTTCATTTCTCTCATGGTTTGACTTTTTTAACTTTCTTTTTAGGGTATGGTTATGTATTCGTTGGCTAATTAGACATTTATTTTTCTATTCTCTTAGTGGTTAAACTAAAAACTAAATTTACATCTTTAGCTTATCAAAGTCTAATGTTAATTGGAAGCTTCTTCTGGAAAAGAAAAAGACATCAGAGAATTATAATTTTGTTTATTCCTCTCCTAATATATATACCAGTTTTTTATTTATTTTACTTCTATTTTAATTTTAAACCCCAGAAGGCAATATCATCATTGCTTTATAAAATCAATAGTCATTTAGGTTTAATTGTATATTTCTTATTTTTTTATTATTTAATCCTTCCTACATCCTCATTTTTCTCATGTGAGCTCGTTTTTCTTCTGCCTGAAGAATGCCTTTACCTTTTTATTTAGTATAAGATTGCTGATGACAGATTTCCTTTTGTTTGTCCAAAAATGTCTTTATTTTACCTTCATTTCTAAATGATATTTTTTCGGGAGATAAAATTCTAGATTGGCAGTTATTTTTTCAACACATTAAAAATATCATTGTATTGTCTTTCAGCATTTTTTTCTACTGAAAAGGGTTACTCATCAGTCTAATTGTTGCACTTTAAAAGCAACCTATCTTTCATTCATGACTGCTTTTACAGGTTTCTTTTGTCTTTGATTTTATGCAATTTTAAAACGATGGACTAGGTGGGGTTTTAATTTTTGCTTATGTTTCATAGCAGTTTTAAGTCTTGGCTTAATATTTTAACATTGTTAGAAACGTCTCAGATATTATTTCTTCAATAGTTCTTCCACTCCATTCTCTCTCTTCCTTTTCTGGGACTTGAATTAAACATATGATAGAACTTATCACTGTTTTCTCTGATTTTACCCTCTTTGCTGTTTTTTTTCCCCACCTTTCATATGATTTGGCTTTATTTGAGATATTTTCTTCTGACCTATATTTCAGTTAACTAACTCCCTTTTCAGCTATGTCTAATCTTTAAATAAACCATTCCATGTGTTTTTATTCATATGCTTTTCATGGAACTAGTTTTTGAAATTTGATATATCAATTTTATGGTTTCTTGATCTCTGCTGAAACTTCCATCTTGTTTTTAATTGCTTGAAAATAGTATATGTTATTTTAGTAACAATATAGTATATACTTGATTTATAGTGTTACTTTAAAATGCCTAATATTTCCAATACCTGGAGACTCTGTGGGTCTTCCTTTAGGCAAGTTCTTGTTCATTTGGGTTTTTTTCCTTATAAGTCTGGTTATCTTTGATTGTGTGCCAAACAATATATTTGAAAAAAAAAACTATAGAACTAATTTGAAACATAGAATGGAATTATCTTCTGCCAGAGGTTATTTCCACTTACTTTTGTCATACTTCTGAGGACAACAACAACCTTGGATTACCTTAATTCACTTTCAGTATTGGAAATTTCTGCCCCACCTAGTGATTCAAGCTAGGATAGAGTCTTGAGAGGGTGTGTTTACTTCTGATTAACCTGTATTACTAGGGTATAGCCTTTCAGAGTCCCAATCCAAGTTAAGGGTGATTTGCTAGTATTTACATCTCTATATTTCGATCTCCTGAGAAATGCTTTACTACCTTGTTAGATTTCCAATGCCTTCGGCAACTTGTTGTTGCTATTGTTGTTGTTTTCATCTTCTCTAATCTTCAGCAGAAGAGTTGGTCTCAAATTATCTAGTCCACTTATTTTGGCAGTGTCCCACATCTGACACCCAGGAATCCTATACTATCTTCTGACTCCAGAGAGACCTCTGCCCACACTCACACCCATACCCACCCTTTCTCTAAAGACATATTACTAGCAAAGGGAATTGAAAGACTTAGATTGATACTCAGAGGATCCACTTTCAAGTTGTCTCTGCCTTCATCTGGCTGTGGCTTCATGTCTCAGAACTAGTAACTGGGCTACTGTCTCATTCCTGTGACCAAGTAATACCCACCTCAATTCTTAGAAACTCATCCATCCTTTTCTTTGTACCTAAAGACATGCTCTGTTTTCTAAACCCTCTAAGACTTGGGCTCCATATTGCTCCTTTTCACCTTCCCTTTAACAGCAGCATCTCTGTGTGCATAAGGCGAGGACCACAGGACCTAACAATGTTCCTGGGATGCCACTTACCAGACAGATCCAAGTTGCCAACACTTGATATCCTCCTATTTTTGAGATACTCTGTGCCCCTTCTAGGACTTTTCTGAGGATGACCACTTGCCAGGGCACCATCAGTGAGTGCTCTTCAGTGCTCACCATAAAAGTTTCTCCTGCAAAGCTGAGCTTTCCCCTCCCCCTGATCTTAGGTTTGCTCATTCAGAGCTGTCCTTCCACCTAGCTGGGCTCCAGCTGTAGCCAGGCCTGTGCAGCTCACCAAATCCTGTCACAGCTTCCATCTCTGCACCCAGTCCCACCAGGAGGCAACCTGGTCACAATATGAGTAGAAGAACCTGAATCACAGTGAGATAGGCAGTATAGCATTCATTCAATCATTCATTCATTTATTTACTCATTCATTTTGTTCTTTATAACCTGTGATCCCAGAGTGAGGGAATGAGTAAATAAATGAATGAATGAGTGAATAAATGCCTAATTACCAATAAATTAACTACTCTAAAGCAATTGTCTTTAATCTTCTTATGAAGTTGCCTTTTCAGCCTTTACTCTACAGTGGTAATACTAGGTCTGGGAGAACAATTTGTTCAAGACTTGGCTAAAATCTATAAAACCTTATTGCTAGGATAATATGTCTCTGTAATAGATATAGTAATCATTTTTATGTAAAGACTGTTTCTGTGGAAGCTTTGCTTTATTTATTCATTGGACAAACATTTATTTATGCAGGTTTTGAGCTGGGAATACAGAGAAAATGGACTAGGGACATCATTTTCAAGGGATTCCCATCTGTTGTAGGATATTTACAATGCATTGTGCTAAGGGTTATGATGGAGGACCACATGCACAAAAGGCACTCTGGGTCTCAACAAGGATAACAAGCAGATCAGGGAGGGTTTCCTGAGGACTTGTAGTGGACCTATGATTGATTATCAATAACCAGCTGAATCCCTCACCCCTGTTTCCCTTCTGACATTGCTCACTGACTTTACAGATACACTTTTCAAAGTACAACAGTAAAATTCAGCTCTGTGGGTCTGAGTGATTGCTAACTCTAAATTAGTAGAGTTTGAGTTAATGAGGTTTAAGAAGATCATTCTTTTTTCCTTATAGTGAAGTGAGTCCATGCTCTGCTCATGAAGCTCCTAGAATAATACTTTACCCAGTTTCTTATCACATATGCCCAGTTTCCTCACTCAACGACCTAATTTTAAATATATACCATTAATACCAGACAAGCTGGCCCAAAGTCCTCCAAAAGTCTCCAGTTGGGAGGGCTGGTAGGCCATACTCTCTAATATCCTTTTTATGCTTTTCTGTTTATTTACCAAGCAGTAAATCAGTAAGCATTTAATAACCTCCAACTGTGTGCCTGGTCCTTAAGTATTGTAGATTTTTTCACATAGGGTTCCTATGCTAAATATGCTTATAATCTAGGTGAGTAAAAAGGAGATATTTTCATGCTAATTTAGGCAGCATGCACTTACTTATTCCACAAATCATTATTGGATATTGAGGACGTACTGAGTATTGCTCTAGATATCAGAATCTCTCAGCGAGTAGACAGATGGACAAGCCAGAAGAAGACTGTGGCATTAGTTACAGGGAACCATCCAAGTCTCCTCAGCACAGTAAGTAGATGATCACTGACTCTGACTACTACAGAAGTTGCTGTCACTTTAGCCAGCCAGGCATATGGATCAGGCTAAGGTTTGGGATGCCTGCCATGCCCACCACCCCTTCCAAGGGATCTTTCCACACAGGTCCCCCGACCCTCTGCCACATCAGATCCAAAGTGGCACTTAACTAAGAAAACCAGCCTCTATCTTAGTCACCAAACTTTGAAGAAACGGGCATTCACATTGTGACCAAATAGAAACAATGGTGCCCAGCTGGAAACATTTTATTTTCTTTGTTGGAAATTTTTAATGGGGAGAAAGTGAACCAGTTGATAATGGGACCACAGAAATCATGCCAAAAGTAGCCAGTCTGCAAAGGCCTTTAGTCTTAGATTTGCCCAAATGAACAGAAGCTACAAGTAAACAGAAATTCTTAAGTCAGGTAAGAATAGCAGAGGAGGCAGCTTGTCATTAATGGAAAGAATAGGAGACTGCGAGCTTCTGCTTCTAAGACGGCACCAAGATATTCTGGGCACTAGAGTTGGGCTGGATTCCGAAAGCCTCCCAAGCCCCAACTCCATCACAGCCCTGGCATAGCCCTGTCCTCCTGATTTCCTGTTCCTAGGAGGTCCAGCCTGTGCCTGTTGTGGCCTCACTTGGTATAAACCCAAACTCTTGATGTCAACTGAGCATCTGTGCTTTCACCTTAAAGAGTCTGAACAATGTACAGGACAGGCCCATTCCTTAGAGTTCTGGCCTCCTGGCAAAGGTTGAAGGAGGCCAGGCCTCTGCACATCCCTAGGTACACATCTCTTTGATACATCCTGTAGAGCTGAGTCATGCACACAGGCTATGCCCAATGCAGGCTGCTGAAGGAGATGTCAGAAGCAAATTACTTACGGCGAAAAGGAAGGTGTTACTTAGGGATGCATGGCTATATGCAAGGACTGATAGAGCCTGGAAAGAGGAAGAGGAAGGCCTCTCTGAGGAAGGCAGGACATGGACCCATCTTGGTAGAAGACAGGGCCACCCATCCTCACCCTTCAACCTCCTCCCACGCTCCAGTCTCCCACATCTAGTTCAGGACAAGTGGGTGGATGTGAAGGAAAAGAGGTGCAAAGTGACAAACTTCAGGTGACAAAGAGGGAATAGACCACAGGACATATTGCTGCTCTAGGGGACACTGCAAACTGTGCCCACACTTTACGCAAATACAGCCCATATTTATGCACATACCCACAAAGGCTTTATTAATTGCCAGAAGCAAAAAGACCACATAGCAGGCTGAGAAAGAAAGTGGTTGACTTCCACTCTCAATCAGATACTATCTCATTGTTCAAGTTCTCTAAATGCAAAAGCGATTGTGACCTCGTTGCCTTTCTCTCTTTGATGAAAAGGGACAAATGTGCCTCAAATGCTGAGTCCTTAGGAAGCTCAGCCCAAATTACAAACAGACATGTCTTTCTTCAGCAGGGCCAGTGCTCCCTTTTGGGGGTAGCCATCCTCACCTCTGCCTTTTAGACACCAAACCCAGACACCCCATGTGTTCTCTCTGTCTCTCCCTGGCTCTACCCTTGTCTCTCTTCCACTTGCAGTGCCCCATGATACGAATTTTTCTCCCTCGCCTGCTCTCTACCCAACTGATCCTCCACCTCTGGGACCTGAGAGGCAATTAATGTTAATGATGCCTAGTTCATGCTAAGACAGCCAAACTTCATACACATTTAAAGAGGTAACCCCAATATCTTGACCTAAAATACATCATAATAAAACTGCAAGCAGATATTTATTTTGAATGGTGGGAGGCTGAGGTCTCCTTTGGGCTTCCAAAGTCAGTTGCACAAGCAATCCCCTCCTCTCACCCCATCACTGAGCAATTAAGACCCTACCTCATGCTGACTCTTCCCTTCCTGGGAATCTTCAACTCTGCATGTTAGTTTCTCCTTCCCAAATGGCCATACCTTCTAAGGCAACTCTCTTGAAGGAAAGAAAAGAGCAGAATTTTTAGGAAACAAATTCCCTGGAGTCATGACCAGGGCTGGTTTCTGAAATTCATTTTCCAGCTAAGCACTTTAGAACTGTGTTTCTTGTGGTTATTAGCATGAGTGACAACAGCCTTTTCCTCCCTGAGCCACGCAGATTAAGGAAACCTAAGACTACATTTCTAAAATTGTTTCCATTTCAACCCACAGAGAATCAATACAAGAGAAGAGCATTGCCTTCATTGCCTTAAACACTAATGTTATCCAAACTCAAATTCATTTTTGATGGTTTGGTGGCTGTGTTTTCTTAAGACCAGGCTAGGATAAATATACACATTTCCTGATATTTTTTCTCTCCCTCCCTACCCCCACCCCCTACATATGAAAAATGCAGTGAATGATACACTCACACTTGGTTGTCCCTTCAGGACACCATCTGTATGGGAAAATTGTGAAACCATTTCCAGTAAAGAGATCCTGGGGCTTTGCTAAGGCCATTGGCCAGCATTGACTATATGACTCAGGAGTTCCCAGTCTGAAGGGAGAGTCATGGCACAAGCTGCAGAGAGCCTGGGTGTAGGGTGCAACACAGACATTGAGACTGTCTGCAGCCACTGCTAGACCCAGTCCCATCTCTCCTCATCCCTATTGTTGGGGTCCCTGGATTCTGATTGCCACTGCCACTATGTGTTTAAGCCCAGCCCTGACCCCACAACTGGCTCAGAGTCAACTGTGGCTTGTAGCAAGAGAGGTTGACAAAGCTCCAATCCCACATTTCGAGCCTGACATCCAATTGTTGCTGGCCTCAGGTGGCTCCCTTGCTCACCTTCTGCTCCTAGAATGCCCCTTCCTCACCATCTTATTCTTCAGGATTCAGCTGAAGCATCACTTCCTCCAGGACATTTTTTCTCTGACTGCCTTTTGAGTCAGTCACCCTCTTCTGTCTCCATCATTACATCTTGCAAACACATTGGCTGTTGGCCACCCAGAACTGCAAATGGCTCTGTTTGTATCTCCCCCGCTATAATGTGAACTACCTGAGAGCAAGGTCTGAGTCTTACTCAGCAGGAGGTCTGAGACAATGCCTGACACATAATAGATAATTTTTAGAAGGAGGAGGAAGGCAGGAAGGAAGGAAAGAAGGAAGGAAGGAAGGAAGGAAGGAAGGAAGGAAGGAAGGAAGGAAGGAAGGAAGGAAGGAAGGAAGGAAGGAAGGAAATTGAATGAAGCCCCAGCTTGGAGTGAGTGCCCAATTAATAAACAGAGCTTCTGTTTTCATTCCTGAGATTATATTGAAAAACAGAGCATTAATATTCTTAGATGCTGCCATAAAGAGGTAGATTTTTCTGGACTTCACTTCAGGACTTGGCCACATGACTTGTTTTGGCCAATAGAACATTAGCCAATGTAATACAAACAGGCTTGAAACGCTCTTACTCAATGGAGTTTGCCTTCTCTTGCTGCTGGGAATCCTCCAACTGACATCTAAACAAGCCTGAACTTTCTATAGAATGATGAGAGACCCCAAGAGAGGCCTAGCCATTCCCACCACGCTTGCCATTTTAGCTGAAGCCCTAGACATGTGAGGTCATTATAGATCCTCCAGCCCTATCCAAGCAAGCCCAGACCAGAAGAAAACCACAGAATCATGAGATATAAATCACTATGTTTTAAGCACTAAGTTTTGGGGTTGTTTCTTTTCTAGCAAAAGCTAACTAATACAGTTCCCACTATAAGCCCCTCTACTGTAACTTGTTTCTTTCCACCTTGCCCATTCTCCAACCATGCAGATCCCTTTACTTTCTTCAATAAGCCAACACTTTTCTGACTCAGGACCTTTGCACATGCTGTGCATTGCTCTCTGTTATGCATTGCTCTCTGCTATGTTCTGAACCTGGTTAGCTCCATCTCATTCTTCAAGTCTTGGTTTTCTTGACCATTCATTCTAAACTGTGTTCTCCAACACTTCTCAGTTCTTTATTAGCACTGTTTGTTTCCTTCATATTTCTTTTAACAATTTGTGATTATTTTATGTATTGGTTTGTCAGTTTTAATACACTCCCTTCCATGCTCCAAGAAAGTATCTTGTCTGTTTACTAGATTGTCCCGAGATCCAATAGAGCTACTGAAGCATTCATTAGTTATTTGATGAAGGAAAGAGGAAGATAAAGAGAAATGAAGTCAGCTCAGTCCCTCCTAGGATGGGGTGCTTCTTAGCTCCACTGTAAGATAGAAAAAGTACATTATCCCCATTTCCCCCATCCCCCTCAACTGTCATGAGAAATTTGGGGGAGGTGAGGGATGAGTATGATGGGAAGGAGAAGACAGAGAACCTACCATGGCCCAGCCCTGTGATCTCCATCTGAAAAAATACAAAAGGAGCCAAATACCAGCATAATGAGGAAATCAGAGTCACCCACAGAACAATCGGCAACTAATCTAAGCTCCCTGTGATGCTGTCCTGCATTGTGGGGGCGTCGGGGAGAATCACATAGAGGCAATTGCAGCAGGTGGGTGGGGCTCACTGTAAGAGAGGCAGGTGGGGCAGCTGGGTGGACAGTGAATGCGCAGAGCTGTGTTGGGGCCTAATCCTGGACAGGAAGCAGTTGGGTATGGTGTACACAAGGGAAGAGTGGTGGTCGAGCAGAACTAGCCCTGGCCCCAAACCTTAGGTGCAAACCCTGAGATAAGAGAAAGCTGGAGTCTAGCTCAAAAGAGAGCTACTGTACCCCAACAAATGGAACTTAAGACGAAATCTATGTTATTCTCACATTTTATCAGCACCATAGCAAGACTGGAAAGGCTCACCTGGCAAGATTCCATCCACGAAGATGATGTCCAACTGCCCTCTTTCCCCAACTCTCCTGGTTTGGACTCCACACACAGCTCTAGTCCTGGAAGTTGTCTCACTCTCTGGGTATCTTCTACTCAACACTTGTGAGACCAACACTAGTGAGATCCTGCCGTCATCCACTGGGCTGGGTCTGACTTTGTCCATTGTTTCTCCAGTACCCATATGGGCCCTGCTGTCTCCAATGTTGTCTTACTGGGCGTTTACTGGAATATAAAACCATCACAAAGTTCAGCACTATCTTCTTTACCCTCTTACAATCATCCAGTTAGAGCAGACTGCTGGATTGCCACAGTCATTTTCATCACCATGGTGTATTTCCTGGGCTCTCCAGGAATGCTGGCAACAGTCAGTCTAGGCCACTGGCATTTGATGGGTGGGAAACAACCTGAGGAATGACATTGCACATTGAAAAGTCAGCTTCTTGGGAGTTTGGCAGAGGCTTAAATATTCTGCTTTCCTGGTTGGGTGGAGACAGGAAAGAGAGTGGAGAGAAGAACAGATTAGAAAAGAATCATAGTGTTGGTCCCAGTCCCAGATTCCTCTTACATGGCTGGGAACTGAGCTGTGAAACAATACTCCTGATCCAGGATATGGCTGGACCCCAGGGGGATCTCCAAACTGAGAAAATGACCTCTGGAGACTATGGACCCACTGGTCGGGCCTTTTATAAGCTGTGGACTGCACATTCAGTCTGCCTGCCAGGGCTTTGGGAGATCATAAGTTTGGGCCCATTGCATCCCTAACACAGAGATCATGGTATCTGTGTTATAGTGAACAGTACTTTCTCTGCCTGATCTTTGGCAGATGGAGGGGCCCATGGCCACAGAGAGTGTTAAGAGCATGTCAGGAATATCTAGTCCTCTTTCTCAGCTGGTCACCCCCCAGAGAATGTAATCTAACGAGGAGCCCCAGCATTGACATTTATAAAGAAATCAGAGTTTAATGCCTGTTGGGTGACTAATTTTATTATAGGCTAGATCTAAATTCCTCTTTTCCTGAGGAAATTCCTCACTTTTCATAATATAAAATTAACTACTAATTTTATGTTCTTAGAGGGCAAGGGTGGCATCATTTTGGTTTGGTTGTCTCACAGCATCTAGTCATGGAAACAGAAGAATCATTGCTGCAGCTGAGTTTGAATGAGGCCGTGTGAACGCTCACAAGAGATAGGCAGAGAATGGGAAGATTGACCAGTGATCGAAATATAGCATTTGTTATTAGGATATCCTTTCCTTTCCAGCTTCAGATTTGGGATAAAGCAACTTTAGTCCAGCAGAATCAAAGTCAAGATCCTTAAGTAGCTCAGCCTAGCAGATGTGTTCAATATTATTTATGATTCATTTGTTAATTTATTCAATACATCTATTAAGCACCTGCTATGTGTAGGCAGAGCATTATGCCTCCCCGAAAAGTTAGTGGGGAAATTGGGCTGGAGCTAGAATATTCAAATGAGCAATGGACATTGCTAATAAAGAATAAAGTCAGATAGCTAGGTAGGGGAAGAAAAGCGAGAACTTTCTCTTTGCATCACTATCACAGAATCCACCAGTTTCCCTCTATTTCACACAAGCCTTTTGTTTTCCCCAGTTCCTGCAGTGCACCCATTTTCTCCTTTTGCAATATTTATTCTGTACTACTCATTCTGATATTTAATCATATCAACCTCATCTGGGCAATTTCAAGAGTGAAAATCCAGGGCAGATATTGGGTCCTCCACAGAGCTAACCTCAGCCCCATCTGTACCTGCTTCATTCAACATCATTGTGCAGCTACTTCTGTAGCACATGGTCTAGCTCCCAACTATAATTTATCTCTGGCCTGCTGTATTGTTTCCTATGGAGAAGCCTAGGTCCCCAAGGGACCAATTCTTCTCCTTCTCTTGGGCTTCCTATATAGGACAGTACATAGTTGTACAAAAAAAAATCCAAATAAGTAAATTAAAGGCTCAATAAGAAAACCATCTAATTGGGCCAATTAAATAGTTCTTCCAGATATGGGGAGACCTATGCACTTGGTAACTGAGTCTTCTAAAAGGTAATTTATACTAAAATGTAAATGACTGATAATCAAAAAGTCATTTCTGCCAGAAAATATTTGCATTTAGTCAGAAATACAGAGTCTTAACCCAAAGAAATATGTTACAATTAGTCATTAAGTTAGATAATTGTGACCTAAACTCATGGTGCTGTCACTCATTTAACCCACTGTCAAGCCCTGGCTCCCCTTCACAATATCATCACTGTCCCCAATTGAGTCCATAGTGATGACTCTGTGTGTTTAATGAGGTTTAAAACTAGGGGACACAAAAGTAGCCCCATCCCGTGTTAGCAAGCTCTGACCTCCCTAAGGTAAATGGTAAGCAAGAAAGCAACTGTCACCTCCCTACTGCCTACACACACATACGTACAACCATCCCTGGAAGTCTCACAGTTCCCCATAGAACTGCTTCTCTCAGGAGAGAGTGGGTTTTTAAGATAAACTCCTCTAAAGGTTGTATGCCTGCCAGCCACTGATGCAAGGAGCATAATTAAGATGGAAAACAACCAAATCCTGCAAAGAGCAGAGACAGAACAAGACTGGGCCAACTCAGTGAAAAGGCCTCTCTCCCCTGTGGCTCTGTGCTCAAGAGCTCTCCACAAGCAAATAAATAAGGGAGGGTGGAAAGGAACACATGAATAAAACAAAAGGTATATTTATGGAGCACTGCTGGGCAACCCCTACAGCACCTCCTGCTGGCTGGACCCCTGGGGTCACCTTCCAGTCCAGGGCTGGATCTCCATGTCCCACTCCATTCTTTCCCACAGGCCCCAGATGTGGCAAGTCAGCTGAACTCAGGTGGAAATCGTGCTGAGTGCACAGGACTAGGGGAGGTGGAGGAGGACAGAAGCCCAGAGGAGGGCTAGGGAAATTGTGAGAACTATAGGGCCGACCTCAAATCAGTGACCAAGGGCCCTAAAGGGTGGCGATGAAGTCAGCCCTGGCTCCACCAGGCCCTTAGATCCCTAGAATTACAGCTTGGAGGATGAGGAGTGACAGCAGGGTGAGCTAGATGGGAAGTGTTGCCAAATTCGGTTGGGGGACAGCATCATGATGTGGGTGTTTGGTTCATTAAGAGCCACACACAAACCACAAGTTTGGGAGGCAAAGAAAAGAATCCAGGCCCACAGAGTCTACACAGAAACTTGCCAAAGAGTCAAGGTCAAACCCAGGGGCCTGGACTTCAAGCCAGCAGTCTGTCCCTTCCAAAGAACTGGATGGCAAGGTAGAAAAGAACAACAGAAAACCAGTCATGATTGCATCAATTGGACTTACGGGATTAAGGGAATGAGTTTTGGAATCAGGTCAACATGGCTTGTACATCCAGTCTGTTCCTCATTTAAAAAATATGGGAGAGACCTTCCCACAGAACTGTTAGGGAGACTAAATAAAATAGTGAATGAAAAGCACAGAGCCTGGCACATACACTATTATTTTGGTACTGATGGCAGAGATAGGGCTGCTGGTATTGAAGGAAAAATTATAATAGTGGCATCTAGCATCACAACCATACTATCTATTTCAGTTTCTACTGGTTCATGGGGCTGAGGTGCCTAAAGGCTCATCTGCTGGGTCAGGGTTGATGCAGAAACCGAAGTGCTGTAGGCTGAAGGCTGCACCAGCTTCAGGTGTCCATTGCTGGAGCTAGCAGGAGCTGGAGCCAGGGACACAGTCAGCTTATCTCTGCCCCATATATACCACCACAGGCTCAGATTGTAGGGTTAAAAGATGTATTTGCAATCAACTAGCCCGATTGCCAGATCACAAGGCAAGTGATCTGTACAAGGTCACCCAGATGGTTTGTGACAGAGCTGGAAACAGAATTGAGGTCTCCTAACTCAGACCAGAGTTCTTGCCATTCTACTGGGGCTCCTTCATCCCCATGAAACATCTTTACCTAACGCCCTCCTAGCCTCACTACCCCTACTATCAGCAGACAGATCTATTCCTCTAGAGTGGGTAGCTATTTCCACGGGAAATAGGCATGTGCTAATGAAAATGTCACGCATAGAGAATCTACACACTCTGCATGAGTCTCCTCTTCCTGGATGTGGAAGCCACCTGCTCACTGCGACATGGGGAATGGAGGCCAGGGTGTAGATTCCGTGGTGAACCCACCATGAGGAAGGGTCAGCTTCATTCAGGAATTCAGTTACTGGTCTTGTCCTCTTTTCCTCCATATCTTTCCTAGTATCATGAGACACAAGCTACTCTATTCCAAACATGAGGGATGAATCAGAACTAAAATTCTGTTTCCTAAATTCACAATTGAAAAACAACAGCATTTACATTAGTTATTTTTATCTAGAATACCAGGGTAGTCTATGAATAAAATACACACAGTTGGAGAGGAGGAGAATATTCATCCCACAGCTCTCTGCCAACCCAAAGGCCAGTTGAACCATCTTCATTACTTTTCGTAATTAAGAACATAGTAATAGCCAACTAGGTTTGTTTAATCAGTGTTTGGGGTTTTGAATTCAATTCTCACCTGAGCTGACTTGAGTTGTCAGGTTGATTTAAAGTAGTTAAATAAAAATTAATTAATGTAATTCCATAAATTACTGAGTTGAAATGAGTTATTTGAAGTAAAGCAAAATGAAGTAAATCTAGGTTGGTTCATTTTTAGTCTCAGTACTCATTACTGAGTTGCTGGCCAATGGCTATGGGTGTTGGCCTTAAGTAACTGAGAATTCTAGAAAACTGGCTTTAAGACATGGCCCGGAGCAAAACCATTGCTGGGTCCTGCAGGCTAAGTCCATTTAGGGCAAGGAAATCTGACAGCAGGGAGTTCATGTATCATCCTGGAAGCCCACAGATTGAGGGGATATGGGGACCAGAGGTGCTACATGGCCTGGGCACATCCTATAAAATGCAGACCTTGGTCATACTCTGACCTCTTAATTTAATGCAATATTGTCTGTTACTGTAGAATTCAACTATTTGTCTCAAAATTACAAACTATATGCATATGAAGTGGCTTAAAGAAAGGTCCCATGGGGTGGACCACACAAATCTAGAGAATATTTTAGGCATTCTCTCTGTGTCCTCTACTCTCCTTCCAAATAAAAATGAATGTATTCTGTACAGCAAATGTTCACATCTTCCCCCTTTTCCCCATAGAGCACATGATTCTACTTCTATCAATTCTTTCTTCCAATTCCCATTGTTACGTAAGCTGAATGTCTTGGAAATAGGCATATGTCTTAAAAATAGGCCTATGTATATAATTTAACTGTGAATGTGGTATTCAAGCAGTCTCCAACTTAAGAGCAGGCTCTGTTCCAAAAGTTTGAGTGTATGTCAGTTTTCTAGTACTCAAAATGCATTTTCCCATAGAAACCATGTTGTGCGTGGTAGTTAGGTCCCCCAGGCAGCCCACAGAAGCCTGTTGAAGCCCATGAAACTGGAGTGCAATACGGTACTAATAGAACCCTAGACCCCAACATGTTTCTGTGGGAGAGCACATATGGAGCTCTAACCCAGGACTCCTCCTCTCCTTCAAATCCTACCCTTGCTGGTTGTGGGAGTGGACACACGGTCTCACCATGTTCTCAGAGAAATGGACCCTGCATCTCAAGTTCCAAACACGCCCTCCGTAATTTATCAGTTTTTCCCTTTTTTTACACAGCTTTTCTGTTAACAGTCAAATTATGCTCTTCCCCACAACACATCGGTGCAAAGCAGGGAAGCAGACAGACTCGCACCCAGGTTGTCCTGCCTTCAGGGAGGGAGATCCCTGGGGAAAGACTTCCTTGAGAGACAAGCAGGGTCAACCTTCACGCATTCTGCATACCTTTGGTGGCTGACAGAGAGGAAGACAGAGGCCCCAGGAAGGCCACCAGGAGAGTGCTGAAGATGACTTCATCGTCTTATGGAGCACCCTTAGTGCCAAGAACTGTGTCAAACACACCCAAGAAGGAAGAAACGATATAGAAAGATTCAAATTCCAAACAGAAAACAAAAAGACCTTATGTAAGTCCCCTTTAAAATGAACATTATCCCTAGGTATATTATCAGATGAAAAACTATTAATGGGTGAAAAACGCAACAAACAAAACAAGACAGGATGAGAAAAGTGGAAGGAGAAGGTGCTCCATCTGAATGAATTTAGTGCTCTCTCAGAGTAACCGACAGCAGCCAGCCAGCCCAGCACCCCAAGGGGTCCTGAGCCCACTGGCAGTTCAGGGACCCTTGTACCAGAAATCGAGTTGAAATCTAGAGAGCTCAAGGGGCTCCCTAGAGAAGTGATTTCACAATTGCTCCTGACCACAGTTTTTTAATTTCAGGTTTTGTTTTTTGGTTTTAGCATTTAGCCTGAAGTCACCTATCCAATGAAGAACTGATATAAATAATGTTTGGAAACATAGAGTCCATTTTTTCATTATTTATGAAGCATAAAGTAGATAACTCATCCTCACAGCTTTCACTAAATTATTTCTACTTCTAGCTTCCACTGTAGTACTTGGAGAAGGAAAAATAATTTCATACCCAGTTTTAGGGCTTCCTCTAATTGTCCAGAGTTTTCTCTCCCTTAGTAAGTGGTCACCACAAATCTGTGGGAGAGAAAACTTTGTGGCTCTTATCCATCAGGAGGGACATGACAGGTGGTTGGGCCCACCTGCCATCCAATACACTAATGCTTTGAGCCTTCCACGATTAACATGGCCTTCCACCATCAACAAATGATTGGATAATATAATGTGGTATTACATACAGTGGAAATTCTGACCCATACGGTAACATGGATGAACCTTGAAAACATTATGCTAAGGGAAATAAGTCAGACACAAAAGACAAATAGTGGATGACTCCACTTATACGAAGTACCTGGAGTAGTCATATTCAAAGACACAGAATGTAGACCAGTGGTTGCCAGGAGCTGGGGGAAAGGGGAAATGAAGGGTTATTGTTTAATGGGTTGAGAGTTCGGTCTGGAATGATGAGAAAGCCCTAGAAATGGACAGTGGTGATGGTTGTACAACAATATAAATGTACTTAATGTCACTGAACTTTACACTTAAAAATAGTTAAAATAGCAAATTGTATGTTATATATACTTTACCAGAATTTGAAAAATATAGGGGCTTCCAGCCTCTGCTCAAACATTTCACCTCATTCCAAAAGCATAATATATCCAAGGAAACTATGTGCCAAACATTGCTCATGCCATTTGCTTGGAGGAGGGTTGCAATTTTAATAGCATGACCAGAAGAGAACTTATTGTGAAGATGAAGTCTGAACAACAACTTGAAGTAAGGAGTAAGTCAGCCATACCAATATATGGGGAGAGCATTCCTGGAGGAGGGCAGAGCCAGTGCAAAGGCCCTGAGGGACTTTCTGCCTGGAGGTCTGGAGAGCAAAATGATGCTGATGGGACTTGCGTGGGATTGCATGATTGTGAGTGCTGTAATGCTGGAATTTCCCAGTGAGGATGTTCTGCACTCAGGTAATGCTGGATCAGTGAGTGTTCAGGGATGTAGATGACCAATTCAGATCTCATCCAAGTGGAAGCAACATGAGCCATGAGTTTAATCACTGTTTGCACTAAGGCACCACCGCCCCCCAACACCCCCTTATGGCCAATGATGCAGAATTTGAACCTCTGTAGTTCAATTTATCCAAAGACTAAACTTTCCTCTTCCTGTCACAGTGTGAAGCTGGGTACTGGAGGGGTTCTGAGGAACTAACAACACCTCAAGCAGATTTTCAACAAATCTTCTTTTTAGCTCACTCCCTTGCTCTCAGTTTCAGGGCGCCTGGGATCCCCATTTCTTTGCTGTTGAATAGAGAAATGAATGGATAAATGAACACTATACTTGAAACAAAAGAGAATCTGGCACTGAAATATGTAGTTCCTGTTCCACGGGCTGTTTGGGGTCAGATGTGAGGGAGAAATCACAGGAATCTTTAGAAGCATTAGGAATCGTCTATAAGGACAGAGACTGCTGCAGATGGAGCACATTAACGGACGAAGGCCCAGTGTCTGGAAAAGTGGGGTTTACTGGGGGGCCCCTATTAAAAGCATGTTCAAGGTGCCAAAGTGCATCCCATGCATACCTGAGATTGTACTCAAGTTTTCAAGTTCTAAGCCTTCTGTCCTTCTTCAACTCATTCTTTCTTGTTGAAGCTCTCACTGGGATAGGGGAAATGAGGAGTTCCTAAAAGTTTCTAGGAATTCTTGCTACTCTGGTGAGAAATTTTGTTGTGTGTGGTTGCAATTGGTATCTGGGCTCCCAAAACATTTTGAGGACATTTCAAAACATTTAACACATTGTGTTCCACTGTTTCCAAACCGTATCTGACTCTCCTCATAAAGACCATGGCCTCATCAAAGGATTTATCTTTGTTGCTCACGTTGGTAACACAGCATCTGACCATAACCGGTGCTCAGTAAGTATTTATGGAATAAATCAATGACTGACCATTATTGATGCCACCAGAATAAGGTTTCAGTATTCAAATACATCTTAACATCCCCATGTTTCCCGCTATACTTAGGAAGACTGGTGAGAATAATTCCATTTTACAGATTGGAGCCATAAAGGGTATGTTAGTTTATTGTTACATAATAAATTGCCCCAAAATATATCATCTTAAAGCAACACACATTTATGATTTATTATTATTTCCAAGTTTCTGTGGGTTGGGAATCTGGACACAGCTTAGCTGGGTCCTCTGCTCCAGGGTCTCTCACTGGCTGTATCCAGGTATCCACAGGAGCCAGTCATCTCATGGTTCAAATGAGGCAGGGTCTGCTTCCAAGCTCACACAGTAGATGTGGGCAGGATTTGGTTCTTCACCGGGCTGTTGGACTGAGGTCCTCAGCTCCCCACTGGCTATCAGCTAGAGGTTACCCTCAGTTTCTTGCCACATAGATCTCTCCACCATGACAGCTTGATTCATTAAAGCCCCCAAGCCATGAAGGCAAGAGAAAGAATGCTGCATGATGAACATCACAGTCCTTTATAACTGTGATGGTTAATACTGAGTGTCAACTTGATTGGATTGAAGGATGTAAAGTATTGTTCCTGGATTGTGTCTGTGAGGGTGTTGCCAAAGGAGATTAACAGTTAAGTCAGTGAACAGGGAAACCAGACCCACCCACAGTCTGGGTGTACACAATCTAATCAGCTGTCAGCACGGCCAGAATAAAAGCAGGCAGAAGAACGTGGAAAGGCACACACCCAGGAACAATACTTTGTAGCCTTCAATCAAGTTGATAATATTAACCATCGTGATAACCTAACCTCAGAAGTGACAACCCACCACCTTTGTGGTATTCCATTCACTAGAAGCATATCGCTAGGTCCAGCCATATAGGGCATGAACACTGGGAGGCAGGGACCACTGGAAGCTGTGAGCTGTGTGCAAAGCAACCAAACACAGGGGCACTGAGCGTACCCAAATCCTTCAAGATCACACAGTGGATTTGGGGTCAGAACCAAGCAGATCTCCACTGTCCTCTCTCCTCCCTCCATCTTGAGCTGTGCTATGGGGCAGGGCTGGTGGCATGGGCACCAGTAGGTTGGTAAGGAGGGAAGAGGAGTAGTGAAAGAAAGAGGGCACCAATGCATTTACCCAAATTTATTCTGGAACAGAATTTGTTTTTCAAGTTATCAAACAGGCAAAAATAAGAAGTGACTGAAGGTATGGATTTATTACCACTAATGCAAAAGCTGTTCCTGATAATGTTTTAAAGTATTTCCATATAATACATCTGTTCAGTTCAAATTTATAAATGGGGTCTAGAAAGAAGCACAGCACCCATCAGGGAGCGCTGAAGAGCCGTGTTTGTCTGGCACTTTGTGTGTAGGTTTTTCCAGTAGGGAAGGATGTTGTTTGGGCTGATTCTAGTTCAGAAATCATTGCTGGTGGATTCAGCAGTTGACCAATCCCCCCACTCCACTCCCCACTCTGTGGTGCTGCTCACCTGCTCAGCATCCCTATGGAAGAAAAGAAAGAGCTTGGGACACAGCAGAGCAGTATGGGGCCAGGATAATGGAATGGGGCTCTCAAATCAGAAAGCTGTGTGGGTGATTAATTCAAATGATCCCAAATACTTCCCCTCCTCCAGCCATAATGCTCAAGCCTTCCTGCTGTGTGCTCAGTTCTTTCTTCTTGTGGGTTTAGCTCCTCTCCATGCACAAACCAGGCTTGACTCAGGGAGGACAAGGCATCGCCACACCATCTCCACATCTCTTATCCAGTGTGTGTGTATGTGTGTTTGTGTGTATGTGTATATGTAAATGTACACGTGTCAGGATGGGGGAAAGGGGTGCTGAAAATAGCAACATGTTATTTCTAGGCTCTTTGGAAAGAAATGAAGCAGAATGAGAACAATGAGAGAGAAGTGTGGAAAACTGAGTTAGAAGGGAGGGGAGAGGCAAGCGGTGCAGGGAGGAGTAGGGAGCTACACACCTGCTATCTTTTCCTCACACTTCAAATTAGCCTTTCCCATTTGGGGAACAACAAAACTGAAGCTCAAGGAGCTGCCGTAGCTTGGCCAAGGTGGCACAGGGTTGGATGATAGGGGTGGATGCAGAATGCCGCCCTATAGCAGCCTGCTCTGCAGAGCATGGGATTGGTGACATGGCACGCAGAGCAGCTGGCCTTGTGATAGGTGGTTGGCAAACTTCTCCTCCTTCCATCTTACAAATTACACACACACACATATATACACACACACACGCATATATATATGGATTCTTGTTTCCATTGTTCAAACTATTTTAGATGGCAAATTCTCATTCTAGGAGGCCATTCCCAGGAGTGGAATCCTGGAGGGTGTCATAAAATCCCTGTGGGGTGGGTGCAGAGTGCAGCCAGCAGCAGGATTCTTCGTGGTGTCTAGGCATATTAGCCTCTTGGCCACAGCACTGTGCCATGAACAGAGGCTCCCTCAGACCAGAAATATGATCTAAGGGTGAGGTCTTCAAAGCACAGAGGGTCTTTGAAGAGGCTTCTTGTTACTGGGGGAGGGAGCTTTCCGGAAAGCTGGCACCTGATGGTTCTTTATGAGAAACTTAGGCCGGTGTCTGTCCAGGTAGGAACTTCAGATGACAGGTGAGAAGGCCAGCTGTACCTGGAGTTGGAAGCTGTCTTTCCAGCTGATATTTCTTATATTAGCAGGAAGGGACAAATTTCAAGAAGCAGAAGTCAATTATAACCAGTTAAGATAGAAAGAAAACTGCCTCCCCTAAAAGATGTCCATGTCCTAATCCCCCAAACCTGTGAATATGTTCCCTACATGGTAAGGGGGGATTAAGTTTGTTGATGGAAATAATGTTGCTAATCGACTGACCTTAAAATAGAGTGTCCTGGATTATTCAGGTGGGCCCAGCATACTCACACGGGTCTTTAGAAGACAGAAGAGTGTGCGTGTCAAGGACATGCGATCTGGGAAAGACTCCACGAACCTTGGATGGCTTTAAAGACAAAGGAGGCTATGATCCAAGAAATGTGGGATGCCTCCAGGAGCTGAGGAAGACAAAAAAGAAGAATTTACCCCCAAGACCATCCAGAAAGAAGGCCAACCTGCCAACACCCCGACTGTAGCCCAGTGAGACCTGGGTCACATTTGTGACCACCAGAATTGTAAAATTAAAAAATTTTGTTGTTTTAGGCCACTGGGCTTGCAGTCATTTGTGACAGCAGCCACAAGAAACTAACAGGAGGCCAAGCACCGTGGCTCACGCCTATAATCCCAGCACTTTGGGAGACCAAAACAGGTAGATCATTTGAGGTCAGGAGTTCGAGACCAGCCTGGTCAACGTGGTGAAACCCCATCTTAAAATACAAAAATTAGCTGGGCTTGGTGTGGGTGCCTGTGATCCCAGCTACTCGGGAGGCTGAGGCAGGAGAATCGCATGAACCAGGGAGGCGGAGGTTGCAGTGAGCCGAGATCACACCACTGCACTCCAGCCTGGGCAACTCCATCTCAAAAAAAGGAGAGAAACTAGAAATTAACAGGAAACAGTGTAGGGTTGTCTAAGTCCAGGGAGAAAATCTGTGCAGCCCAGAGAAGTGGCCTAATTCCTCACCTGATGTGGGCTGGAGGAAGTTGAGAATACATCTAGCCCCTGCGGGACTTGGCGGCCAGGGTCACGGGTGAGAGTCTGAGCAGACTCGTTTCACTTCTAAGTAGTCAAGGGCTGTCAGTGAGACCCCAGACATGGCTAGAGAAGCTCTCACGCCCCTCCTTGGGAACGTTTGAAGTCATCATTTAAAAAAGAATACAGGAACCACCAGCCAGTGACAGCCACCAAGAGAGCTCTGCTTCTTTGACCTCTTCACAGTCTTTGCTGTTTTGTTTATTTTCCCCATAGTGATTGACAGCTGAACCCTTTAAGGAAAAGGCCTTGTAAATTGTTTCATGAACAGAAAAGGAAAAAAATTTAAAAATAAAAATAAAAAAGAACACTTCCCATTTCCCAGTCAGCCAGGACTGCCAGAAACCCAGGTTGGAGAAACAGGTGTTGGCAACAGGGAGAAGCAAAATCCTCATGGATCCCTGAGGCAGACAGGGAGACAGAAAGGCTTCAGAGGCTGTGAGAAGGTCATCCACACAGAGCCAGGACCCACACAAGGAAGCAGTGGCTGTGCTCCCAGGGAGGACTACTTGGCTTAGCATGGAGTTAGCACTCAGCAAACATGAGATGCTCTTATTATTATCACATAATAAGAAGGAATGTCAGATTACCCATTCATTAAAAAGAATACATTACATTGCATTCCTTCATACTCATTAGTTTACCTAACTTTTCCATAACCACGTTGACATGGTAAGACTGGTGGCATTTTCCCCCACCACTTTATAAATGTAAAAATGTCAAAATGAGACACATTCTCGTTTTGAATAAACAGGATGAGGAACTCAATGGTCAACAAGAGACTCCAGGCCAGAGAAGGAGACTCAGCAGGGTATGAAGGCAATGGGCTCAGAGCTTCTGGGAGACACCCTCTGTGACCTCCAGGACCAGCTGGGGAAACCAAGAGGTCAGAAAGGCTGATCCACTGTCTCCAGAACTCAGAGCTGGCCACTTACTTGAATCCAGCTCTCAACTCTCTGCTTAGGCTCAGCACCACCCTGCTCTGAGACTTCCTAACTGTCTTGTCTCCGACTGATTGGGAACAGGGTGGAAAAGGGGACAAACCACTTGGCAGGGCTGTCACCCTCCCAAGGCTCATAGCTGCACCCTGGCAAGTCTTCCAACCACTTCTGCCTTCTAGTTACCAAAGAAAAAAATACTGATTGTAAACATCACTTTAAAAGCATGCCATCCGACAGCCGGCTCAGCTGCAATACATCAGCCTGAATTGTACTCATTTATGGTGAAGCATTTTATATTAATGTTTTCATTGCTTATCACAGACACTGGCTTTAAAGTGCTTAAGCCAGCTGTACTGAGTTATTTATTAGGCTTTTCTTTTTTCCAAGTTGCCTTTTCCTTAAATAAAGAGTTTGTTTTACTTTTATACATTTAAGAATCCCTCTTGTCGCCTGCCCATCACTTCTGATGCCTTGTGTGCATACACTCTTTGTTTCTCTAGAATTTACTCAGTGCCTCTGGAAGTCAAGTGAACTGGAGCCAGCAATGCCCACGGAAGGAAAAGGTACAGTGAGGCAGAGAGTTCAGTCTCTGCAGGACCATCTAGCTTCCCTTCCTTCATCCTACAAGTTAGATTCCACCTCCACTATAATATTGAAGATCTTCAATGATTGCCCAAAGTCAACTGATTTGACAATTGGGATATAGTCAACGCTGCTAATCATCTCCCCTTCCATGGTTCTCCTCTTGCCATTATGACTACTCCTGTGTCCCCATCATTAACTCTACCTTCTTTTTCATTCCTAAGTGTGGGTGGCCTAAGGGTCAGGCCTCAGGCCTGTCTCCTGCAGAACTAGAATGCTACACAAAGTGAAGTCCTCCAAATAGTGAGACGCCCCCTTTCCTTTACCCACAGGGCTCCCGGAAAGCTGATAGCAAGAAAGAAATCTGGACAGTTGGTTTCTAGAGAGTCAAACTTTCTATTCTTGTGACTTTAGAGTTGGCTAACAAAATTCCAGGACCTAGTAAATCCACACTGAAGCCCATCAGTCAACAAAGTCTAACAGTAATCATAGAATTCCAGTCAGCAATGTGGGTCTTCATTCTGAAATACAGAAAGCCAAGCACCAGCTGACACTTAAGAAGAACTCTAACAAAAAGTGAAACAAAACAAAAATTGGAAATAAGGGCCTTGCAAGAAACAAAAGTAAAGCAAGAAGAAAAGAAATTCTTAAAAAAAAAAAATTGTAATTATCTTCAGAAAAAAATAAGATAGGCATCCATGCAACAAGAATAGCAAGTTATTATGAAATAATACTTAGAAAAATTTAAGAAAGAATATGTGGGAATTAAATATGGAATACCGATAATAAAAAATTAAATAGATTCTAGAAGATAAACATAAGCAATCTCTAGAAGATAATATAATCAATAAATATTATTGGAAGTAGACAAAGTACAATGTGATAGAATGCAGGAGAGAAAACTTAAAGCATCTATCAAGCAGGTTCAATAGTCTCAAAGAAATTTTAATAAGAGATCTGAGAGAAAACAAGGGAGGCAGTTACAAAGAAAAAAATTCCAAAAAGATTTCCAGAACTGAAGGGCATGAAATTCCAGATTTAAATAGTCCATCAAAAGATCAAATATAATGAATGAAAAAAAGAGGTAAACCTGGATATATCATTGTGAAATTTCAGCACACCAGGGATAAAGAGTAGAAAAAAATACTTTCAGAGAAAGGTTAAAAAGAGATCATGTAACAAGAGTAGAAGTCAAGGAGGCATGAGGCTTCTGAGTAGGAACACTAGAAGCTAGAACACAATGGAGCAATGCCTTTAGAATCCTGTGGAAAAAGCACCTTCATCTTCAAGTTCTATATCTAGCCAAATGGTAAATGAGATGTGAAGAGCAAATAAAGACATGTTCAGATATGCAGGGGTTTTAAAATTTTACCCTCATGCATGTTTTTATGAGAACTGGAAGAGGCTCTTTACCAAAGCAAGAGAGTAAAGCAAAAAGGATATGACATCCAGGAATGAGGTGATTCGAGGAGCTCGGGAAGACCAAGGCAGCAGGTCCAGAGACAGCCAGTCCAAATCAAATAGGCAGGAAGTTGGGGCCCAAGGAAAAGCGGGTCCAAGAAAAAAACAAACAAACAAACAAAAAAACACTGTTCAGTCACCCAATGGGTTTGACTCTGTCTAGGAGATCTTGATACCACTGCCAGAGATTTTGGGAAAGAATCAGTGATATGTACATAGAAAACTAGGCAAATTATTACATTGGACAATCACTAGCTCATGGAAAAACCAACAATTGTTTAAAAAGGAAAATCATATTTGTATTCCTTTGTGAATATTTTTATAGATATAAATACGAAAATCCTAAAAATTCACTAAGCAGAAAATAGCAATATAACTGTGTTAGGACAATGAAGGAAAGAAGAGGAATGGTATGTTAGCTAAAAAAGAAAAAGCCTAAATTCCTGTGGATAGAAGGTAAAAAATATAGCCTATAGATATAATAATATCATATTATTTAGAAGTATGAAGTTAAATGCCAGCAAGAATTGTTCAAAATTTGAAAATGGTGTTTCTAAGGAGTAAGACCCAGGAGGAAGGAAGGGTGAGCCAGAAAACTGCTAGGTTTCTTTTTCCTAAGTCTTGTCAAAAATTTGAATTTTGTAATTATGTACATATGATAGTCTGACAAGTAAAAGTTTAACTCAGGTATGCAAACAATAAAACATATGTATAGCTATATATTATAGAAGGGCAGGAGTCCACGATGAGCAGATGTTTAATGAGGAGCAAAAGAGATGCAGCCCCTGCCCTCTGAGAACTTCTCTCTAAACATGGCATGCCATCTCTTATCTCTGCATCTTGCACATACCTTTCACTGACTACTTGTCTGCCTGGAATATGCTAATTCATCTATTAAGTCTCCTTTCACACCCTCCTTACTCTCCCAGGCAATCAGGCCTTTCCTGGGTCCTACTGTCCTTTGTGCAAACAACCAATGCAGCAATTGCATCATTGTATTTGCAGGACATGTTTATTTGCAGGACTCCCAGCTAGCTCATAAGTTCCTAAAATTTAAGGACTTCATTTTACCCTGAGTGTGTCCCTAGTAATGAACACAGTGTCTGATTCTATGTCAATACCCAGTAAGTGCTTGTCAAATGAATACATGCATGGATACAGGCATGGGTGCATATCTGGATGTATGAAAGGATGGATGCATGGACGGAGAATAGAGGATCAGGCTGTTTCCTTGTTACCACCCAAAAAAGAACAATACTGGTTGATTAAATGAACAAAGAAGACTGAGAGAGCTGGAAATATCCAGAAAATTGATTGTACCATCCTCCCTAGGCCAGGCATATATAGGCCTATATAGTGCTTGTGGTTCACTGCCTCACTGAAGCCTCAGTGAACCACTGGCACCTAACTATTACTACCAACTACATTATTGCTTCCAACATGCTTGGGACCCAAGGTGGCCCAAAACAATGTGCATGACACAAAAAGAGGGCAGGAAGGAAGGAGGTGTCATGGAAACGGGAGGCAGGGGGCTCTAATGACACGACTTGATGGCAATGGCACCTGTCTCTCATTGTGACTTTCAGCAGAAAGATCAAATGCCTTTGGGTGCTGCCAGATATTGCTCTCAGCTAAAAGTGCCCATGAAGGAGGAAGCCAGGGCACCTCCGGTAATGACAGCCATGTCTAGTACTAGGGCCTGGCTGAGCTGGTGGAGCTCTTCTCAGGCCCATCCTGTGGGTGCTATCAACATTGCTTACACTAATCATTTGAATATTTCCACAAAGATCCGCAAGCAAGTGGATGACAAGATGTAGAGGATCATGTGCGCAATGCCCCTTCTAGCCCCTGCCCCATCCAGCACACCTATTTCCTAAATTGGAGGGTAGGGGGAGGAGAAGACTTGATCATCTGAGTCTGAAGAGGAAGGGACATTACCAAAGACTCAGAGGGAGCTTCTAATGCCTGACTGTTGCCACTTCATCCCCACCAAAAAAAAAAATCATTAGCAATTGAAAGTTAAAGTGAATTTCTCACCCATTCATCCAATCCAGAATGGTAGCTGGTCAGCACCGTAGCATGATTTAAGGGCTCTGAAAAAAAACCACACTGCCCCCAAAATATCTCCCTGGCCTGAAATTCATTTCACTTCATAACCATGCCTGAAACTCCACCAATTAGAAATTCATTTACAAGCCCCTCTTGTAAAATGTGCAACAGTGATTAGCTTTATTTGATTCTGCTCCAGAATCTAAAATTAGTACCAATGGCTGGGCCTAATAAAGAAAAATTGATGGGCTTTAGTTTGACTGAAAAAACCTCTTTTGTCAGTTCTTGCTCTTCAGCAATGGGACCAACAATTCCCATGAATGACACATAAACGATTACTTAAGACAAAATCTCCTTCTGGACAGGTCAAAAGGGTTAGAAAGTTCTTCTTTGAGGTAGATTAAATGCGCTTCCCAAAGCGCTCAGCAGTTTGCCCTAATTCTGCCCTCAGCAACACAAAGAGAGTCTAATCACGCCTCTTGTCAAATATTCTAAGCCAGGCTTCCTCTCCCTTGGAGTTTCCATGGCCCTTTCTCCATTTCTAACAGCTGGGCAATATGTGTGCATTGATTTGGTTAAATAAGACATGGCTTCAAGGCTCTGCTCACACACCAGCAAATGGCCTTTCATAGGGTAGAAGTTTTAGGGTGTGTGTGATATGCAATAATAACTTTGCTTTCTTTGCTTCTCACTGACTAAGCACTCTGGAACCTACAAGAGCAGGTAGGGCTGGAAGCATCACGTGGGTGTTGTAGGCATCAAGCCATGGGCAAGGAAGTCAAATCAGAGAGAAGGGCTCAAGAAGATACCAACACCTGGGCTGGTTGGCTTTGATAAGAATTTCACCAGAGATCAGGAGACCCTGAGGGTGCACCCTGATATCATGCCAGAGGCTGTTGGTTCTGTATTTCTCCATGAAAGTTCTGCTCCTGCAGGCCCATGATCTGGCCTTCTGTCCTAAATCAATCCCTCATTAATTGACACTTTGAGCAAGTTTCTTAATTCCCATGAGCCTGTTTCTTTATCTACTAAATGAAGACTTTCTATCTAGTTGTCTGGTGGAGTTTTACAAGAATTACATGAGAAGATGAACGTGAGAATGTTTTAAGGTCTATATACAGCCAAGTGCTGGCAATGGCCAATGGTGGAGATCATGGGTGACTTTTGGCTTGTGGGGATGGTCCAGGTCCACAGCTGGGAATCATGGCCAGAAGGAGCACCAGCATGCTACAATGAAGCACATTTCTAGTTCAGGCAGAATCCAAAGGCCAAGTATTTAGAAGCATTACCATCAAATTTATGGCCTTTTATACATTTTTGCAGCCACACAATATCTGATAAAATTTTCTGCATGATTGTATCTTTTTTCTAGATTTGCTGAGATATAATTGACATATAAAGTTGTATATATATAAATATATCTGTGTGTATATATAGTGCATGTATATATATACAAATTACATATATATACTGTATATATACAATTTTGTCTACATATATACACTTTTTATTCGTCTCTCTAGATATACAATTTTTATCTGTATATATATATATATATATATTTCAGGTGTACAATGTGTTGATTTGATACATTGTGAGATGATTGCCACCATCAGCAAATTAACATATTCATCATCTCACATAGTTACCACATATAAGTGAGATCATATAATGTTTGTCTTTGTGTATTTGGCTTATTTCACTTGGTGTAACGTCCTTCAGGTTATTTTTTCTGACATGTTGCATGTAGCATGGATGATGTGGGTTGGTCAACCTACAGTATGTCTGGTTGCATAGAGGTACCTCATTGGCCAAAGGAGTATACAGGGAACACATTGAGCTATGAGTGGAGACATCTGTTTGGGTTATTCACCAGCCAATCCTAGATCAAATCTTCACTTGTACAGATATATAGAAGTCGAGGATGGAAGGGAATGTGGAGTCAGAAACCTCATAAGGGAGGTAGAGTCAGAAACCTCAAGACAAACCATGATTATATCTGTGACTAGACTTTCCAAGGTAGCCTTAACTTAGATGTATCTATTTGATCACCTAATTCCTGGAGTAAATCAAGACCAGATGGTCAGAAGGCCTAGGTTCCTGCCCTTCTGTTAAATGTGGGTCCAACTGGGAGGGTCTCCAGGCTTCACTGTAATTAAGGGAGCAGTACTGGGTGATCTTTTCCTATACCTTCCATTTTATCCTTGCACTCATTCCCCTCAACTCCCAAACATGGGTAACTTCTGCACGTCCTTCAAGACTTAGCCTTAACTTCGCTTTCTCGGGGAGGTCTTCCTATTTTTCTTTAAAGCCCCTGCCAGACAGACACAGCACTTCTACCTTCTTTTCCATATTCTCCCTGAATACTCTGTGACCACCATATCTTTTTGTGTGCCTGGCACAGAGTGGGTATGTAATAAATTAAATTTTTTTAAAAAAGAGAGAACTCTTGGTAAAGGAGAAATCACCAGCCCTCTTAGAATGCAAATGGAAACTAAGAAAGTACCCACTGCCATAAGGAAAAATTTTAACTGCTGTATAAACTGCAAATAACCACAAAATCTTAGCAGCAAAGCATCTTCCATCAGGCAGTGCATACGATCAATAGAATGCACAAGTTCCAAGCCTAGACCTCAAAGACCTTGCAACTTCCTATTTTGCCACCTTTAAAACCCTGAGACAACCGTGTGAATAAGCCCAAGCTGGCCTGCTAGAAATTGAGAGCTCCTGTGGAGAAGAACCAAGGCACCCCAGCTGACAGTCAGCCAATTCCTGCCCAAGAGCCTGTCAACTTTCAGACACATAAATGAGGCCACACTAGATCATCAAACCACCAGCCAACTCACCAGCTTCCCAGAGACACTTTCAAAAGCCCTGTAAGTGACCCCCTGAACCAGTCCAGAAGAGATAAGCTGCCTATTGAAACCACAGAACTAGATAAACGGTTGTTGTTTTAAGCCACAACATTTTTGTGGCCATTTGTATACAGCAAACGCTAACTGATACAACCTTCCCTCCTCCCCTTTTTGTTTAACTTAGAAGATCCAACTCTTGCTAAGTGGCACTGAAAGCAAAGGGCAGAAGGCTCCTGGAACCCTAATGTAATGTAATGAATACAGCTGCCTTTGGAGTGGGGGATAACGCATGTCCTAATCCCCGCAGGAAAAGCTTCAGATTAGAGAAATTCATTCATGTGAACCACAGGGACCATGGTCAGTCATTCAGTCAGAGTAGGAAACAGCTAACAGCACCTTTAGTGCTTAATCTGTGCCAGACACTCTTCTAAGAGGAATCTTTATATCTATTTTCTCATGTAATTTTTACAACACCCCATGAGATGAGACCATTTTTACTTCCACTTTCCAGACGAGAAAGCTGAGGCACAGAGATCCTAAGTAATTCTCTCTAAGAAGTGGTGAAGCTGGAATTTGAACTGAGACAGGCCAACTCTAGAGTCATTTCTCCTATTCAGAATGCTAATCGGCTGAGTAAGGATAACTGGGGCCCCAAAGGGGACCTCCAAAGAGTGAAAAGGGGATGTGAACTCGTGACTAGGCCTGGGGCCCAGGAGATTTTATAGGTACAAAGCGATTCTGACACAGGACATGGTAGAAATGGGAAATGCTTCCGTACCCAGTCACTCTGGAGAAGCTTTGGGGAAACAGTGGCCTAGCACATGAGAGTATGTGAGTGAGGACCCAAGCATAGGAAACACAGCAAAACTGCTGGTACAGGGACTTGCACCCACAAGGGCATGATCAGGATGCCAGGCAGGAGCCCACAGGCAACACAGGCCCTGTGGACCAGAATGCAGCAAAGACGCCACTCCTCCGCCACCAAGTATCAGTGTCATAAACAGAGGGGGCTTTCAGTTTCTTCTCCCTCTTTGAGGGAATGCAAGTGGGGGAAATGAAATGAGAAGCTGGACTTCCTGACAATAAAAGCAGTTGAGGTTTTAAGTGATTGATCAGGAAAATAAAGACGAAATGGTCATATTTACACTCAAAGCAGGTGAAGTGGTCTTAGTGGCTTCATAAGTATTTCTTGAATAGAACTGCACAGTTTATAAAGTGCTTTCAAATACTTTATTTCCTTCTCACAACAACCCTGCAAGGTGAGTGGAACAGGTGTCATTGTCTCTGCTTCTCAGTCGGTGGAACGGCAGCTTGGGAGAAGTGCCTTGCCCAGGGTGACAGAACCAGTGGGAGCAGAGCCGGGATGCCAATGCGGGGCTTCAGCCTCCAGATCTGCAATTCCCATCCTTGGGCCATGGCTTCTCTCCATGCACATGGTAATTCATCTAACAATCAAAGAGAAGTCACAACTCAGGACAGGAATCCTAGGGAATGGACATTGATGACTCATTATCAAAAGAGGGATCCCAGACTCTTAGAGGAGCTCAGAGAAAGTCACTGTATCCCAAGGTAATCGGCAATGGCTTCAAGGAAGAAGTGGGGGCTTGGGCTTGATTTAATTCATTCAAGCAACTCTTTGTTCCCCAAATTGTTCTTCGAAAAGTTGCCAATGAATTCAATCCAGTCATTTGTTAGCAACAAGTTGCTTGGGGATGATCTGCAAAATAGTTGGTTACCTGATGTAATCCATTTTTACTGAAACTGTTTTATGTGTTAAACAAATCATAGTGATTATTTTTGTGTTTGCTTTTTTGTCAGCTTAAAAGCAGAGGCTGTTTCTCAGGCAGCAGCCCTAGCTCTCAACCCTCAACACCTGCCCACTCTAGGCCAAGTCCCAGCTGCTGCTGCAGCAGCGTTGACAGCAAATACAACTTTCCGTTCCTTCCTGTTGAGCAACTGGGAAAAGACAGAATCAAGAAGAGGACCCTGGCATCAGACGTCAGCACTCTGGAAATGGGTTTTTACTGGGGACGGAAAGAAAGAAATTGCTGAAATGGAAGGAATTATCATTTCTAGAGTCATCTCTGGATAACAAATTGCGGAGGCCTAAATATCCACAGATTATTCTATCTGAGTTTATCTTGTTGCGACAGATCTGCATGCTGTAATCAATCATGCTGCGTATCCATAAAACAGCTTGATAGTACACATGTATTCTCCTCAAAAGAAAGTTGTAACATTTACACATAATAACTTATTGGGCTGCAGGCTTTGCCTGACGTATGCTCAATATCATCTGATGTTTTATTGGATCCCACACAAACTTTTGCCTAATACAGTCGTTTCTACAGAGAAAAGTTAATTGAAAGTCTTGATTATAATAAAGAAAAAAACTTTTAAAAGACAGGGAATTGTGACAACTACTCTAGGGGCTGCAGAGAGGCCAAGGTGGGTGGAACATTGCGGGAAAAGGACAAGGGTGGGTTTGAAGACCCCCCACTTGCTGGCTGTTGGCTCTGGAACAGGACAGTTCAGCTGTCCAGATCTCAGCTGCCTCACCTGTGAAATATTTGGCATTACCAAATGCTAAGGTGTAAATCATACAGAGAAAGTGAGACGGGTGGAAGAGGATGGAGAGATCACGGGAAGGGATTCCTGGGCAGGAAATAGGCATAATTAGCCAGTGTGACAAAGCACACAGAAGACCACTTTGTCTGACTCAATGTGGGTTTGGGTAGTGGTAAAAGACTTTGAAGAGGAGCTTAGAGCTATTTCTGAGGACTGTCATTATAGGTCACAGTTGTACTCTGTTCATTTCTCTCGCCACACTCACTAAAATCTGTATAAAAGTTATTTATTTGTTGACTTATTTATTATCTGTATCTCCCCATCTCAGACTCTCAGATCCATGAGGCAGAGACATGGCTATCTTGTGCACTGTAGTGTCTGCAGTCCTTAGCATGTACTAGGTACTCACCAAATAATTGACAAAGGAATGAAACACAAATGAGTGAATGACCAAATCAGGCCACGAATGCACCAGCTCCAATTCAGAGAGCTGCCACAGAGGTGCTACACTGACAGCCCCTCTGGCTAATGTCCTGTGCTCTCCCTCTCCCCAACCTCCATCTAAACTCCCATCCAGTGCCATGCTCCCAGTAATATAACCAACCTAAAAGCAAGGACCAGTGGGCATGCTGCCCTTTGTGGACAACAAAGGGTCCCTCTGCTCTCTACCCCAATCTGAGGACACATGAGATGTGGAAGCTGATTTGGGGACACACTTTAAGAAATCACAGAAACTAGCAAGTGCCATATAAACAAGTAACTCTATGTTGTAGAAGTTCCAGTGGATTGGGTGACATGCAGGACCATGCATCAGGATCATTCTCAGAACATGAATATCACCTAGGGAGCTTTGTCACCTTTCCACCCTAGCTCTGCTCTTGGAAGTCCTGGTTGAGTAGGCTTGCGCTGGGGCCTGGACACCTATCATTCCTAAAGTTTCTAAAGTTTCGCAGACAATTTTGATGTGCTCTGAAGATTGACAACAGCAGGACCGGACAATGGCTTAGGTCCCTTCTTTCCTGCTTCCATTGTAAGTGTAGTTTTATCCAAGACTGATTGAGTTTTCTTTGAGGGAGAGAAAAAGGAGGAATGAATATTCATTGGTTTCTTTGAGGGAGGAAAAAGAGAAGGAGTGAATATTCATATGGTTTTCTTAAAACTCAATCCAGTCTAAGATAAAACAAGTGACTCAATTAGAGACAGTTTAATATCTGGCCTTCCAGTTTAATAAAAATTAAGCTAGGGTTTTCATTGTCCAGTGAGCACGCCATGCTCATTTACTGCTCCTATCTTTGGTTTGTAGAATTCTTCAATGACCACCATTGTCCCTTCCTTCCTCCACAACCTACCCAAATCATACCCACTTATTTGGGGAAATGATGAGATATGGCTAATCGTGTAAAAATCGCTGACAATTGGGCAAAGAACTTACCTCAACCTTGTCTTGCTAAGAGCTTTGAAATTTGCGCATTGGGATAGCCCACTCCTATTCACTCATTAAACGGACATGTTGACTCAGCTCTATCAGGAGTTCTATCATGTTTGACACAGCTCTATCAGGAGCTGTGCTAGGTGCTGGGTTCAGAGCAGTGAAAGAAACTGATATGGGAACATGATTCTTGCTTCATGCTTCAGCATCATTGCTTAAGAGCAATCTGCTGTTTGCAGCTTGGTGCTTTGGGAAATCTGTAGTGTTGACAGCTTCCAAGGGTTTAAGAAGACATAACTCTCATGAAGAATCACAGATGTTATCCTGAGGATTATCCATTCAATCATCAAAGGTTTTATTCTTATACTCTGTGACAAAGAAAAGGCTAAGATTTCACGTGACTCCCTTTAGGTGGGGCTACTCCACCCCAGCAAAATCCACAAATAAGCAAGTTGAGTTTAACTATAAACTTGGGGACTTTTGCCTTGGAAATGGATCTGGTACCTTGGCTTTTCTGGCCAGGCCAGCTAGACCTTGCTGAAGTTGGGCTGCTGGTCTTAACAAGCCCATGTGTTTGGTTGCCATGGCTGTGAGGTGGGGAAGGAGACCCAGGAGCATGCTGGATGCAGGAAGAAGCAGCAAATCAGGCTGGTGAAACCATGCTGCTGAGATAATCAGGGATATTAGGGGCAGAACTCTTCCTTTCTTCTCAGGCCAGTCCTTATTCCTTGCACAAAGCAGCTGGAAATCGTTGCATTGTCCTGAGCCAGGCTGGGTGACTAAGTTGCAAGCACAGACTCAGGGATGAGGACATTTCCCATGACAGCCTGCACTTATTCTCAGCCACGAGGGCCCTGGGTTTTCTCCCACCCTTCCCAGCTCAGGCCATCCTGTCTCTCTAGAATGGTTTGAAGCAGCTCCAGGATGGCCCCTGGACCTGGAAAATGTCCCAGATCGGAAGGGATTAATCACTATGTGACGTTCAGCATCTTCACTCCCCAATTCCTGGTGCCAGCAAGTCTCTGCTCTCCCTGCCAGGACCTCTGCTATACTCAAGGTACACAAAACCCCCAATCTACCACACTGCACACACCCTCTCCTTTTAGTTAACCAAAGTCAGACTAGCACTTTCAAAAAGAGCTCTTATTAGGAAACCCTGGGAGCACAAAGAAGAGAAATAGATGAGTGCAATAATGCTTCACATTTGTATAGCACTTTGCAGTTTGCAAAGCACTTGCACATTCGTTACCTCATTTACCCAGCATGGATTCCTTCCCATAACTTAAGTAAAGCCTAGCTAGAGATTGGCACGGGCTCTTCTAAGAGTTTCCCCCATCCCTGCCTGACTACCATTTCCCCAATCCAACCTTGACATCTGGCAACACCAACAGCCTGAGTAGAGAGTCCTGGTGAAACCTAAAGGTCTGATTTCTGGTCCCAGGTCTGACTCAGATTTTCTCCTGGCCTACCCAGGCCACCCCTCTCCCAGATATTGTGTTCTGGAAGCATTTTCACTAACTAGTTGCTAATGGTGATTCTAACCACAGAGGGAAGCACTTTCACTTACTTGTTTCCAGAACGACACTGGGATGGGTCACTATCAACTTATTTGTGCAGAATAATAGCTAACATTCATTGAGCACTCTTGGAGTGCCAGGCACTGCTTTTTATGTGTACTAGCTCATTTCCCTCTCACAAGGAGCATCAGGTGGACTGTATGATCTCCACTGTACAAGTGAGAGAAGCAGCTTGGTAAATGCAAGTCGTATTTTACGTTGTAGAGGTAATCAATGGATTGGGTGGGCTGCGGGACAATGAAACTAACCCCATTTCCTTCACTGAGTCATCAGTTTATGAATGCATGAGTTCAAGATGCATTTACCAACCTCCTCCCATGTGGCTAACCTCATGGATGCTACAGTGAATCAGGCATGGCTCTGCCCTGAGGATCCCATGGGCTGGCTGATCATACCAGCCTCTCCTGCTATTAATGTATAATATAATAAGTGTTATCGCAGAGGCTCAAACCCAGTCTAGGGCCTGGGAAACTGCCCAGAGGATACAACTTGGGATGAGGAAGGGCAGAGGGGGCACCAAGTGGAGGTAAGAGAGCATATCTGGAAAATGCAAAAATCTTAGTACTACTGGTCAAGTAGGGTGTGACGAGTCATATACTAAGTTATGAGATTTGGGCTTTATCCTGAAATCACTAAGACACCATTGATGGGTTTTAAGCAGAGAAGTGACATGAAAGCGACTTTCCCCCAAAGTTATTTTTTAAATTAAGTCTCTGCTTCTCATCTTGTTTTCTTGTGGTTGCCTCTTTCCAATAAAAGTGAGTTCAGATGGGGGAACTCGTTAAATAAGACTCTCTGGCAACTGGTTGCTAATTAGCTAAAGTTTTACTGCCCTCTATTTGACCAGAGGCGAGATGATTCTTCCTCTCCCTCCCGTGCTCACTCTCTCCCCAACCATGGTGGGCTTAGTGATGCTGAGGCCCATTTGGTTCAACAGGCTCACAGGGCAAGTCTGGGTGTGAGGCTCTGAATATTTGTAGCTTCTGTTTCTACTCGATGTCTCTTTACATTTTGGTGTCCATCTACAAGAGTCACCTGCTGTCCACATGATGCTGTCAGAATTCACACATTGCCAGCAATAACCAATACCCCATTTGTCAGGCATTGAAGACATTGTATCACACTGACCTGCTGACTGGCTGTACTGATGTCCCCCCACCCACCACCCCAGTGGGGAACTACTAGGCCTAGGATCAGGGCCAGGCTTGGAAAAGCCCAGACACTGGCACCCCCTTGCCTTCAGGGAGCATTCTTTATTCAGTTCAGGATGCAATTTCAGCAGGCATCAACATAGAGAAAAGAGGGAGGAAGATTCCATGGCTTGCTGGCCAGTCCCACCATGTCAATTCTGATGACTGACAGGGCTGCAGGTGGCACAGCCAGCGCCTTCTCACAGCTGGGAATGTTGTCTTACAAAGGTTCAAAATGTCCAAAACCCCCAGGTCACATCACATATGTGAACTGGCCTTTGGCTGTTTTCCTCTTTGGACCCAAAGTTCTGTTTTATTTCCATAGATGGGACAGACCTCAGAAACTGGGCTCTGACCAATCTGTGCTATGATCTGATCATGGGATACCAAGACAATGGGTAGGGACCTTTACCTCTGGATCATGAGAGGGTTAAAGACTCAGAGAGTCTGCTAAGATTCATAAGCAATTGTACACGGCGGCTGTGCACACTGCTTTCATCAAAACCCCATAGGGGTCTGCAGTCCACCGAAAGGTTAATAAGCCCAGATTTGGAAGGTGCTTGCTGATCTGTACACACCGACCATATCGCACACCTCCAAGCCCAAGACCAGCTTTCCCCACGGCAAGTCTGCCCAATCACATCCAGTTGACCCAACTAATGCAAACATGGCAATAATTTATTTCAGTTCAAAGAAATGCAAATTGGGTTAATATTCCTTTCTCTGAACCATCACATATTCAATGTAAACTAATTCATTTCCACAGCAGTGAATTTTTCTAGAAACAAATGATACTCTGTTCTGCACAATTCAAACTAGCACATTTTTTAATGCAACAAACATTTATAAACCACTCATCCCTCCCCCCTTCCTCCTTCCTAAAAATACCCATTGCAGCACCATCTTCGAGCCTACAGCCTGTCATCCCAAACTGCTGTATTGTATTTATATAATGGGACTGTTTCCATCCCAGTCATCAAATAACCCTGTTTATTATTATCCCCATTTTACAGATAAAGGAACTAGGGCATAGGGAGGTCAGCTGACCCTACCAGCCCCAAGCCCCACAGCAGGGCTATAGTGGAGAAGTGTTTCCAGGCCATGGCAGCCTTGGGAGAGCAGAGGCCGGCAGTCTGGTTGGGCTATGCTTCTAGAGAAAGCACACACTTCAGGGGGGATGATGCCAGTGGTCCCTCACCACAGGCCAATACAGAGATGACCATGCCCAGAAATGTGGTGAGAGGCCCCCTCAGCCACTTCTGCCTGCACCCCGGTTATGCTGGACAAATTTGTGTGACTACCTGTAAAGGCAGGAGTTCCAAGAGAGGTCAGAGGGAAGCTTCTTGGAGATGACATTCAGGATTTGGAGGCTTAAGGCCATTCAGGAGTGTCAAAGGAGTCTCACCCCCATTCCACAAAGTGCTTGACCTCTCCCCAGCCAGTGACTCCACACTCGGGCTTCTCCCATCAGGAAGTGCCCCAGGCCTCCTGCTGCAGCCTGTGAGGCCTGTGATAGGGCAGCAGGCTCAGCTGGTCATCACTAGAGGCGGATCACAGGTTGGCATCCACCTTTCTATAGACACAAGACTTCATAAACACACATATATCATTTCTCCTGAGGATACAGCTCTTAATCTAAAGGACTAAATAATCCCCAGGGGTGGGATTATTTCTAGCCCCCTTCTAGTACCATTAGGGAGGAATGTGGGGCTTCATGCTGGTGAACATCAAAGTGGCAGGTCCGTATTCCCTATCCAAGACCTGTCTGTGAACCAGTCAGCTATAGGGATCAAAGGCAAAAGTAACTATTCCATTTTCCTTGGACCCCACACTTGCACCCAAGCACATACCTGCCTGAGGTCCCTGACACTCCAGGCTTCGATGGGGTCAGGGCAGAGGCTGTGGGGCCCACAGCATCAGCACTCTCCTGCAGAAGGACTCGTCACTAATAAACACGCTGCTCCGGGCATTTGCTCACAATTGTTTGATATTTCAGTTTTCAGTCATTTTCTCAGTTAATAATTTATTAAATGGATTATTTGTCATTTCAATTTATTAAAAATTGATAAAGGGCTCATTTCTTTTTTCCCAAGCTAGGACACAGGGAGAGATACACAGGCCAGAGTACAAATTAAAGACTCCCTACTCCTTTCCCTTCCCCTGTCCCTGTGAAGTCACCCGCAACCACTGAGCACCCTCAGGTCCCTTTCCTGGTGTCTTTGCACACAGAGCCCTGCTCCCTAGTCAAATGATGAAGCAAGAGAGGCTGGCCCTCACCCCTGCCCAGACACCTTCACCACCCAGCCCTGAATCACGGTTTTTTATCACAGCCAGACCCCGAACCACGCCAAAAGCAGTGTACATCCCTTGTACTGCCCTGCTTAGCAAAGAGAATGCCCTCCCAGCTCCCTCAGCCTCTGAAGACTGCGCAGTCCTCGTCTGAGGTGGAGCTGTATTTTACAGAAGGAGCTTGGAATCGTGATGGGATTTCAGGCACTGTGATAAAAGTAGGAGGGAGGTGTTTACAGCAGCAAAAGAACTTGCAGGGGCGCTCGAAATGGCTACCTGCTCTCTCCGTGGGCAACACCAGCACCGTCAGCCAGCTCTCTTGTCTCTGGTGCTCTCAACGATTTCACTGTTTCTATATTCTGATCCTGGCTCTGCCTGTGTTTACAGAACAAGCATATGAAGACACTTGAGGAAAAAAAAAAAAAAAAACCGTAAGCAGGCTGTCTCCTGATCCTTCTCCTCTTCTTCTTCCTCCCCACCCTCCTCTGGCTCTGATTTGCTCCTTCTCTCTGGCTCTGGACTCTCTTACCATCTTCACCACCCTTCCTGCTTCTCTCCCCTCTCCATCTTTCCCTGGTATTTGCTCTATCCTTTTTCTGCCTGACTTTCTTCCCTTTGGGCCTTTCCTCTCCCAAGGACTTGAGGTTCACAGACTGGTAAATACCTAGATTCTCCTAGCCATGAGTGTGGCCTGTGAGGGCCTCCTTAGAGCCACGATGGAGCTTCATCCCCAGGGCCCTGGAGTCACAGCTGTTCTGTGGTTGTTTCTAGGCTGAGAGTGAAACCCCAGGACCACCCCATGTGCCCAGGTCCCAACTTCAGGTCTCAGAGTACCCACCCAATTGCAGCAAAAATAAAAAAAGACAGTGCTTTCTGGATCCAAGATGGTGCTACGGAAAGTCACCCCCTCCAACTCCAAGCGCTGCTAAGGGTAGGGAAAAGAAAATAAACCAGACGGAGAGGTGGGAGCCTGGAGAAGCAGCAGCCCCTCAGAGTCACTTTAGCCAAGAGCATCGGTCACCACTTCGCCGTTCCTGTCTGCCTTCACAGGCTCCTTGAGGCCCCGTGTATCACTGTTTTCCAGAGCACTTTTCCCCAAGATGAGTTTAATGGCCTTATAAAAGCCACACTGTGCACAAATTGGGAAGTTTCTGAAGCACCGCGCTGGCTTTCATGCATATACGCTTGCAAAGTTCCCACAGCCAGGCTGGAAAGGCAACTCAAGGCACAAAAACATCCTTGGGTAAATTACTTCCTATTAGTATGTCACATATTTCTTAGATACGACTGTAGTTCCAGGAGGTGACAGCAGCAGTTGACAATAAAACTTTGCACTCTTTTTTATTTATATTTTCTCTGCCTTTCTATTTGTTTTATTTTTTCTTTCCCCTCAAAGTTACATAACATCACAAGGAGCTCATCATCCCGTTGCTCCCAAGGAAACAATACCCCCTGAGGCTTTTCTTGACATGCTTTATGTGAAGTTGTCCAAGAAGACATCTAACTTCAAGTACCACAGAAGAACCTCAAAATAGGCGTCACAGCATTGTTTAGACAGGAGGCCTGTGAGTGGGGCTCCCTTAGTCCCCAGTAGTATTCTTCCTCAGTTTCTCCCCTGACCACAGCATTCTGCCTAGTGAGGAATAATACAGAATTCTCCACTGAAGGCTGGGCGTGGTGGCTCATGCCTGTAATCCCAGCACTTTGGGAGGCTGAAGTGGGTGGATCACTTGAGGTCAGGAGTTTGCGACCAGCCTCGCCAACATGGTGAAACCCTGTCTCTACTAAAAAAAAAAAAATACAAAAAAATTAGCCAGGCATGGTGGTACACACCTGTGCATCCCAGCTACTTGGGAGGCTGAGGAAGAGAATAGCTTGAACCCAGGAGGCGGAGGTTGCAGTCAGCAGAGATCGTGCCACTGCATGTTTGCCTGAGTGATGGAGTAAGACTCCATCTCAAAAAAAAAAAGAAAAAAGAATTATCCACTGAACAGCCACTATATGCCTAGGCCAGAGCTAGATGATCTGGAAGAGGCAGGAGAAGATGGGAGTTCATGGTCTAGTTCCTAAGTCCCACACAGTGAGACAGCCTACTTAAAAGAAAAAATATATTACAAGTGACAAAATGAGCAGACTAGCCTGAACATGCTAAAGGAGCTGGGCTGGAAGGGACCAAGGTCAGGCTAAAGGAGGCTGTGACCCACAGCTAGGCTTCCATGGACAGGCAGAGGACAGAGCCATTGGGACCTTTATTGCATCTTTGGAAAAATGAGGTTTCCCTTAGGCTGTTCTTTGCAAACACAATGGCACCCTGGCATTTAAAGGCACATCTGGATGAGAAGGGAATTGTATTAACTCGTTTTCATGCTGCTGATAAAGACAAACCTGAAACTGGGTAATTTACAAAAGAAAGAGGTTTAACTGGACTCACAATTCCACATGGCTGGGGAAGCCTCACAATCGTGGTGGAAGGCAAGGAGGAGCAAGTCACATCTTATGTGGATGGCGGCAAAGAGAGCTTGTACAGGGGAACTCCCCCTTACAGCAGCATCAGATCTCCTGAGACTTATTCCCTATCACAAGAACAGCATGGGAAAGACTTGCCCCCAGGAATCAGTTAAGTCCCACTGGGTCCCTCCCACCACACATGGGAATTCAAGATGAGATTTGGGTGGGGTCACAGCCAAACCATATCAGGAATGCTCTAGTGAGTCTCCAGCAGGGAACTGGTACTCCTCATCAAGAAACTTCTCTTCATTGTCCCAAGACCTTAAGAATTCCTTCAAATGACCAGGCATGGTGGCTCACGCCTGTAATGCCAGCACTTTGGGAGGCCGAGGCGGGCGCATCACGAGGTCAGGAGACCGAGACCACCCTGGCTAACGCAGTGAAACCCCCATCTCTACTAAAAATCCAAAAAAATTAGCTGAGCGTGGTGGCGAGCGCCTGTAGTCCCAGCTACCTGGAGGCTGAGGCAGGAGAATGGCGTGAACCCGGGAGGCGGAGCTTGCAGTGAGCCGAGATCACGCCACTGCACTCCAGCCTGGGCGACAGCGAGACTCCTTCTCAAAAAAAAAAAAAAAAAAATTCCTTCAAGCACGAAGAGGACCCAATGTGCCAGCCTTTGGCCTGGGGGTGGATGAAGCTCACCTCAGCTTCAGCTTTCTGGCTTCTTAATCCCTTTCCTTCCTGCTCCAACACTCCCTCAGGAGCCTGATTCCTGTGGTCCACTGCCAAGCTCAGAACCAGGGAGAAATAAATGGCAGCCCCTTTAGTTGCTCCCTCCCAAAAGCACCCAGCTCATTTTTATTCTCAGAATATCAGGTCTAGAAAGTCACACAGCTTAAGTGTATAGCTGAAGAAAGGGCTTGGTTGTTTTGCCTGGAGTGTTTTAACCCTGTCTCTGTAGAAAGATGAGAATCCAGACCTTTAAAAAAACATAGAGACCACAAAATTTGAGTAGTGCCCACCCCAGGATGTTGTTTAGTGTAAATCCCATAACATGGTGAATTTAATTATTTTTAACTTTTCAGCTAGAAGTTTTGATACTGCCTTCAGTGTCTTTGAAACAATGGGAAAACTCTATCCCTAAAAAATAAAAGATTAATCCCTTTATTGCAAATTGTCCTGTGCCTTTTTTTTTTTTTTTTTGGTCAGTGCAGATACATCCTGAATATTTTAGGACTCTTTGGACCTCAATTGTCTACCACTTATAATTCAAAATTGCATCTCCCCCTGTCTTTTCCCAGGACTCTTAATTTCTCTTCTCTCTCTACCATTATTTATTTAAGCCTCCTAACTGTATTATTTATTTTAACACCATATCTGTATTATTTATTTTACTGTAGCTCCATAACGATATTATTTAAGTCTATAAAATAAAGGCTTTTCCCTTGAACTCTCTGCGCAAAGTAAAATTGTATTGTACTGAAACATTCTTTGAAATGCCCTTCTTTTCTACCACTGGATAATAATAATAATACTTTGCATATATATAGTACCTTTCATCCTGGGATTATTTAAGTCTGCAAAAGCAGTCTGTCTGAATTCTCTATGCAAAAATCATGTTATATGATAATATTCTTTGAAATGTCCTTTATTTTTCACCACTTGCTGGTATAGAAATGCTCTGTCTTTATGCACAACTTTTCACCTAGAAATTCCCAAGTGGTTCTCTCATTAATGCTCATCTACTTAGAGGTGGCTGGGTTAATATTGCTCCCACTTCCTGAGTGGTGAAAAGGAACAGCAAGAAGACTTCCATAGACAGGAAATGTGTGTGACTCAGAGGACATCAGGAGGAAGGGTGTCCACCATCCCACGAGGTTCCTCTCTGCCATGGAAACAGCTTCTCACAGCCTATCTCCTCCTGCCCATCATCTGCATTTATCAAAGAAACACAGACTGAGCTCTGGAGCCAGATTTCCTGGGTTTAGATGCAGTTACTCCCAAGTGGCACATCCTGGGCAAGTCCCTTGGCCTCTTGAAGCCTCATCTGGCTCACCTCTACTCAGCATCCTCCCACAGTCACAGCCTGTGCTTTGCTCAGACCTCTCTCACATCCAAAATTATCCTTTCTACTCCTAGCTGCCTATCCATCCATTAATGTCCAACTCCAGGTCCATCTCTAGGAAGAGTGTCTTAATCCATTCATGCTGCTATAACCAAGTACTATAGACTGTGTAGCTTATAAACAACAAAAATTTATTTCTCACAGTTCTGGAAGCTCAGAAGTCCAAGATCAAGCTGCCAGTAGATTTAGTGTCTGGTGAGACATAGATAGTACCTTGATAGTACCTTGCTGTGTCCTCACATAGTGGAAGAAGCAAACTCCCTCAAGCCTATTTTACGAGGCCACTAATCCCATTCATGAGGGCTCCACCCTCAAAACCTAATGACCTCACAAAAGGTTCTACCTTTTAATGCCTTTACTTTGAGAGTCAGGATTTCTATAAATAAATTTTCAGGCCACACAAGCATGCAGACCATAGCAAAAAGCAAATGGAAGCCCATTATATTCTCCAATAACAGCATCCAGTACCTGTCATTTTCTTTCGGAATGGCCCTTGGATCTTAAGTTCTAGGCAAAATATCCTGGAGCTACATTGTGTTATTTTGCACAAGTTTAACTGTCTCTTATGATTAAACTTACATTTATTAGTGGACTCATTCAACAAATATTTATTATTTGCTATGTAGTGGACACTCTTTTTGGCTCTAGGAATACAGTTGTAAACAAAACAGTCAAAAACCCCAGCAATCTCAGAGTTTAAAATCTTGTGGAAAAATATATCCACTACCAGATCTGTACAGCTAAGTCACAGCAAAACCCACACCTTCTCTCATGGCTTTCTAAGAGCTGAATAGAGTATGGTGTACACTGCTGGGGAGCAGAAGGTACTGTTTATCTGATATTTAAATTTTTAATAAGAAAATACAAGACTTTGAAATAATTGTAACCATTTTCTCTAGTTTCAAAAAAACTTTTTAGAAATTTGCCTTCAGTCCCAAACTGGTTACTAAGTTCCTGACTATCCTTATAATGTTTTATATACTCAATCTAACTCTTCCCAGAGTTACCCATCACTGTGAAGAGGATCAAGTCCACAACTTCTAACCCTTAAGTTACTCATCTGTTAAGTGGGCTGGTGATTTCTGGTCTTTTTGAGAGGAAGAAATGAGACAGTCATCCAAAGGGCCAGTACTATGCCCAGCCAATAACAGCAGCTAAATAAACCACAGTTCCACATCCTTTCCCTGCCTAAGACTCTGGTACTAACACCATGTGATGTCTGAAGGGCTGAAACATTTGAGCTGATGAAAAGGGCTGTCTGATCTCCCCAGCAAGTTCCCTCCTTAAGAAGACATGGCAACACAGAATCAGTCTCCTGTCTCTTGCAAATTATATATCTGATAAGAAGTTAATAACCAGAGTATATAAATAATTCCTACAACTAAAAAACACAACAAACAAACGAACACTTGATTAGAAATGGACACAGGACTTGAATAGACATTTTTTCAAAGATGATATATAGTCAACAAGCACATGAAAACATGCTCACATTACTAAACATTAAGGAAATGCAAATCAAAACCACAAACGAGATATTACCTCATACCTATTAGGATAATCACATTCAAAAACAACAGAAAATAACAAGCATTAGCAAGGATGTGGAGAAATTGGAGCCCTTATGCATTGTTGCTGGGAATACAAAATGGTGCAGCTGCTATGGAAAAGAGTTTTGTAGTTCCTCAAAAAAACTAAAATGAATGTTATCCATGAGATCCAGAAATTTCACTTAGGGGTACACACCCAGAAGATTTAAAACAGGGTCTCAAAGAAATAGTCGTGCACTCATGTTCATAGCAGCATTATTCATTATGAACTCATGTTCATAGCAGGGGTATTCACGTTCATAGCAGCACTATAATAACAAAAAGGTGGAAGCAACACAAGTATCTACTGATGGATAAATGAATAAACAGGTGAATTTAAAGTGAAACATTATTCAGCCTTAAAAATTCTGAAATGTTTAAGAAATGAAGTCTGACACATGCTATAAGATGGCTGAACCTTAAGGACATTATGCCAAGTGAAATAAGCCAGTCATAAAAAGACAGATATTATATGATTCCACTTATATGAGGGACCTAGAGTAGTCAAATATATAGACACACAACGTAGAATGTGGTTGCTAGAGATTAAGGGTGGAAGGAATAGACAGTTGTTGTTTAATGGGTATAGAATTTCATTATTGCTGCTGCTATAAAGACACATGCACACGTTTATTGTGGCACTATTCACAATAGCGAAGACTAGGAATCAACCCAAATGTCCATCAGTGATAGACTGGATAAAGAAAATGTGGCACACATACACCATGGAATACTATGCAGCCATAAAAAAGGATGCATTCATGTCCTGTGTAGGGACATGGATGAAGCTGGAAACCATCATTCTGAGCAAACTATCACAAGGACAGAAAACCAAATACCGCATATTCTCACTCATAGGTGGGAATTGAACAATGAGAACACTTGGACACAGGGTGGGGAACATCACACACCGGGGCCTGTCATGGGGTGGGGGGCGGGGGAGGGATAGCATTAGAAGAAATACCTAATGTAAATGACGAGTTAATGGGTGCAGCAAACCAACATGGCACATGTATACCTATGTAACAAACCTGCACGTTGTGCACATGTACCCTAGAACTTAAAGTATAGTTAAAAAAAAAAAAAATTTAAGAAAAAGAAAGAATTTCATTATTGCAAGATTAAAAGAGTTCTGAAGATGGGTTACACAGCAATGGAAATGTACTTAACACTACCAAACTATATACTTAAAAATGGTTAAGATGGTAAATTTTATGTTATGTGTATTTTACCACAATTTAAAAAGAATTTAATGCAATTGAGAAGAAAAACTTCTAAAAGAATTATCCTGCTGTTCAGCTTTGCTCCCAAATTTCAATTTTGGATCATTTTCTCCTCTAGTACAATGTTAGGCATGTCAGCAACAGGCTTTCCCCTCCAGTCCTCTCAAAGACAATTGAGAGATAGACATGGGAATCCAATAAAAGAAGATAATACTGGCTCCAAGGCAGCGAAGAACTGATTGGAAAGCAGAGCTTCAGCCCTGTGGCCAAGTGGACTAGCCAGTCCTTCCCCCTAAATTCAAGGCCCTGAAGCTTACCTTCCCCTGCTCTGTATGCCATGATGGAGTGCAGACAGGAGTCAGAATCCTGCAGACAGATTCTGATCAGAGGGAGAGCAAGAGGCTAAGCTCAGCATTTTCTGTCCCCACCCCCCAGAGCCTCATCTCCATCCCCTAACCTGGGGAAGAGAGACTGGGGAGAAACCAGGGATACAGACATCCCTCCACTTGGAGAGAGAGGAGCATGTGTTCTCCCCAATGAACTACTAGGCAAATTAGGGATTGGTCTAACCTGATGTTTTGAAAGTTTTATACTGAATTACCTAAAGAGTAAGAGGAAATAAAGGGGCTTCCTCATTACTCCCCCAATATTCCCACCTTTCTCCATAGGATCTGGGAATCAGCCAAAAACCTTGGCACATGGCAAGCAGCACATTTCATAGAAGTCTTACTTGAAAAAAAATTTCTCTCCCAAAGTATTAATCCTCATGCTGACATCACTGTTGATGGGGTACGAAGTTTGCTGGTGGTGAGGTTTTCTTAATCCTAATGGGATATCTGTTAAGAAAGAACTTAAGCTGAAGGACTCCAATAAGCTGAAGGACTTGTGCATGATAGAAGTCTCAGTGCTTTGCTCTGGGTGAGTGGGGGGAAGTGTGTGAAGGAATCTTTTGCCTGGGCGGTGGCCCTCATCGGCAGTGAGCCGGCTGGAGCTGGGTCTCCTTACCACCCCTGCCCCGCCACCACTGCAACTCCCCTCTCTTTTGTAATTGCAGCAATTCCCCTCTCTTTTGTATTTGGAGCAATTCTCCTCTCTTTTGTATTTGGAGCTGGAGGGTGAGGATGAGGGTCTGAGTAAATTTGTATCAGCACATCAGGGCCTTTTGGGAGGAAAGAGATGGAAAACCCCAACTCCTCTTTGAAGCCTGAAGTTACTGAAACATACTAGATGGACTAGAGCAGGCCATACCTAGGCCGAATGGCAGAAAAGGAGAACAAACTCCTTGAAAACAAGCAAGCAAACAAACAAAAGGGCTCCATCAGGAGAGAGCCTGGGTTCCAGAGTGGTTGTGGGGGGTCTCTTCCTGATGATAGGCCCTCCTGCTGACTCATTCTCCCTGATGCAGGCCTGTAGGACGAAAGCTTCTCCCCAGTGAGATGGACAGGCTGTGATGGCTGGAGCTGGGGTTTCTATGAGGCGCCGGGGTCTGCCTGATGAAGAGGCACCTCTCTCACACATCATCTGGGCAGCCCACAGCTTGGGCAAGCTCAAGAGGCACACCGCAGTGGACTTAGGGAAACACCTAACACCTGACTCCGCCCAACCAGGGCTCCAAGAAAAGATTGCAAACTTCAAAAATAAGCATAACTGAACGTTGCTATCGAAGTCAATCAGGCTTTTCCTACAACTCTTCAGATACTTCAGGTAGATGTGCCGTCTTCTCACGAGGTCTGGCATCCCTCACACCTCAGGGCCTCCCCTGGTAACAGATGGGCCTTGGTTGCAGCAGGGAGGTCTAGCACGTGGGTCTTGAGATCAGCATACCAGTGAACTTCTCCCTATGGTGCAGCCTCCACCCCACCCCAGGCCACAGAAGCAGTTTGTGGACTTTTTACCAGTGAGAAATCTTTTCAGTGCAGGTCAACACGATTCAACATATTCCCAAGTTCCACTCCAGAAATCTAGTCAAATTCCTTTTACAGCAAATAAAGTATTTCCCCTCTGGAGCTGTAGGAGTGGAAGAAGGAAACACGAGACACGTGCCAAAGAGCAAAGATACTGAGATCCTTGGTGTGATCGCAGGGCTTTAGGACCAGGAAGGCTCATGTGTGCAGAGCTAGTTTCTGAAACTAAAACAGCAGATACAGGGCTGGCTGCCAGCATGGGTCACAGGCCGAGGAGTGGCTTTCTGAAGAGTCGGGTTCAGAATCGATTAAGCAGCAGGGCTATTTATTGACCACATTAGATTTCATAGGAAAGAAGAAAAAAATAATCCACCATGAAAATGAAATCCTGTGAGTAACCCCAATAGGCTTGCCCACCAACTAACGAGAACAAGGTAAATTTGAGCTCAATTTACTCAGATGGATAATAAAACTTTCAATTATGGTTGCATTATTTGTTGCTATATGGTTGAAAGATTAGGTGACAATATGCAAAAAATAGTTTCTTCATATTATAATATTTAGTAATGTCATTTTATTTTTTATATGTTTCATTAAATTGTTTTGTGGCTTTATTATCTACCCAGATGCACAGCCCAGAAACACAATTATTCAGATTTAGAAGCAATAAAATTTGGCATGCATTTTCTCGTATTCAGAATTCCTGCATGTTAAAAAGAAATTATAGCATTCTTCCCACATTGCACTGCTCTGAGGCCCTCACAGACCCATTCATTAACCGAAGACATTACAGAAAGCACACCATTTAGGTTAAAGGGCCCTTCGGATAACAGATATGCATGCACGAAGCAAATATTTCACTGTAGCTCCGCCTTTTGATTATGACAATAATAGCGGCAAACTGATACACGTTAGCTGTAATGTGCTGCTCAATGATGGATCCATTGAGTGGTGAAAACTCTGATTGCAAAGCAGCACACAGAGAAAGCATTATGACAACAAAACCTATCTTTGTAACTATCAGGAAGTGGGAGTTTTACTACTTGGAGAAAAATGAAAGCTTCCTGGGGAATTGTATTTTAGAAGAGTTCTCTAGGATGTGAATCCTGCACATGTTTCATGGCCCATGGAGTGGTGAGTGTAGACAAGTATGAGTTGAGGGATGGTGGCTCCTCTGCCCAGAAATATTTTTCTACTGACAAGTCACAGCCCAAGGCCTCAGAACCTCCCGATCAAAGTGCAACTAAATACTGTGGGGATATTTATCCACCACTGGGACCCTAACATGCCTTTCAACTACTTGAAATCATGGAAACCAAAATGCAGATTCATTAAGGAATTTAACACAAGACTATCAAGAGTCAGTTTTGTTTTGGGAACAGTTGATGGTGTTAAATGGAAGGGGTGCCAAAAGAGGGGTAAGAGGTGTCAAATGTGATCTTAGATCACTCAATATAGGAAAGGATAACTTAAAAATTGGAAAAATATATTTGCAGTACATACCACCAAAAACAAATGACTATTGAAAATATACAAAGAATTACTATAAGTCCATTAAAAAGGAGCAAACAAAATGATAGAAAAAAAGGAATAGAAGACATGAACAACCGTTTCACAGAAGAGAAAACACATATGGCCAATAAACATTTGAGGAAATAACAGAGAAATGCACAATAATGCCTTTGATAACAACTTGATTGACAAAATTAAGAAAGAATACATCATAAAATACCAGAGATGATATGGAGACAGAGGATCTCCAGGGGAAGAGGAAACTGGTGAAACCTCATTGGAAAAGAATTTGGTATTATCTTATAAATAGTCCTAAACTCTACAATCCCCAGATTCTAGTTATGGGTATCTACTCAAGAAAAACTCCTACATGTGTGCACCAGGAAGGATGTACAAAAGTATTCATAGCAGCACTATTCTTGGGAGCAAAAATCTGGAAATATCCCAAATGAATAAGTAAATTCTGGTGTACTCCACAATGAAAAGATTGTGAGGTACTCAACACTAACGAACTGCAGCTACACACAACAATATGGCTGACTTTTGGCAATATAATATTGTTGGAAATAGTTGGCTCCAGGAGACTACGGGCAACATGATTTCTTTTTCTAAAAAATTAAAAATAACCAACCAAGCAATATAATCTTAGGAATGAACATATATAGTAAAACTGTTACAAAGCAGATGATGAGTGCAAGATTCAGGAAAGTGACTAGCTGTCATCAGGGAAGCCAGAGATGGGCTAGAAAAGCTGATGGAGGAGTAGGCAAATTGTGCCAGTGTCTAGTTTCCTGTGGCAGATGTGAGCTCTCAAGTGCTTATGACATTGTAAGTACACACACAATGTAAAAGGGGGATATACACAGACAGTGAGGGGAGTGTGGCAGGGATCAAAGAGTAACCCAATTCTAAGCACTGAAAATCCTAGGTGATTATTTGGTGTTCAGGCACCTTTGGTGTATATGCATGAATTTATGTGTGTATGTACATATATTTCATCCACACACTCACTGAGAAAAACGTTAGTTGTTTTTCAATGGGAAATTAAAAGTAATCTATTATTCCTAAAATGATCAAGAAGCAATAAAACAGGGTGCAGTGACTCACACCTGTAATTCCAAAACTTAGAGGCAGAGGTGGAAGGATCACTTGAGCCCAAGAGTTTGAGACCAGCCTGGGCAACATAGCAAGACTCCATCTCTACAAAAAAAAAAAATTAATAGAAAAATTTTAAAAGAAGCAATAAAACAGATATTCTGTGCTGAAAATACTAATTATGCAAAAGATGAGGGGTGGAGACTAGAGGAATAGGACAAGAACAGAGAAAGTGATAAAGACCCAACTCAGGGAATTTGTGGGGTAAGGCACCCCTTGGAAGAAAAGCCACAGAGGGTAAAAGGAGGCTTGAGCAAGACAGGGGACATCATCCAGTGTGGTGGTCCTCAATTCCTATCAGGCCTCAGAAAGCACCTGAGCTTTAAAAAATACAGATGTCTGGACTCCACCATCTGAAATTCTAAATTCATTCATCTGATTCGGGCCTGAGTATCAGTAAGTTTCAAACATCTCCAGTTGTTACCAAAGCTGAGAACCACTATCTTCTGGGAAAAGGATTAGATTCGAAATCATACCTAGGTGTTCTGAACCTATGTCCAGCATTAGCTAGAGATAATTTGGTCCAGTAATTTTATCTCCCTGAACCTCCATTTCCTCCTCTCTAAAGTGGGCGGTCAGGGGAAAGGAGGGGGCACTAAAGACTCTCACAGACTGATTTCAGAACCTCCTGTTTTATTTATGTTGTAGGCAGGAAGGTGGTGAATCTCAGCAAGAGAGACTACATTGTCTTCAACCCAGGGAGAAGAGAACAGGCCATCAGTCCCCCGGCTAGATGATTAGATAGTGTCTCAAGGCATGATTAATTGAAGTGGTAATGTAGTCTAGTGGTTAAAAGCAGGGGGCTGGGGAATTTCCAAGCATGATGACTCAATGAATTCTTGCTCTAACAACCCAAGAATTGTTAGCAACTGTTAGAAGTTGGGTCTAACAACCCAAGAGTTGTTAGCAGCTCTAAGAACTGCTACAAGCACTTAAAATTTTAAAGACAAAAAAAAAAAAAAAAAAAACATATCTAAGCTCAAAAACAAGGTAGCCATTGCTGTGGACCAGAAAAAGAAGAATTTCTTTTTCTTCTTTTTCAGAATTTTGAGACTATCAAGGGATTAAGTAGATTCATGGGTCTCCTGGGCTCCAGAGCTGGAAGCATGAGTTGTAGTCCTGGAGTTTGGCTTCTGTACATCAACAGAGACCCTGGGAGCCCCAAGTTACCAGAAGACCGGGTAGGATCACTGAGTGAAGCCAGGGCTGGGGTCCAGCTCCCATTTGGGAAAGGAAGGCCTGGGAAAACAGTAGCCTGCTGCGAGGGGCAACAGCCCTGTGAAGACCCTGGGGAGTGAAATTGGAGAGAGGGGAAAAAAGCATAGACTAGCGGCTAGGAAGTGAAACCGGCCAATCACAGGTTCTCTGACCAGATATGAGATACTCCAATATCACCCCAAAACAAAAGCCGCAAAACACACATCCAGCTAGAGGCAACCATAAAATTTATATGAAATGTAAAGTTTTCTAGAAAACTATGAATTAACTCATAGTTGACTCAGAAAAATAGAAAGCCTGCAAAAGCTGGTAACTGCTGAAGAAATGGAATCGGTTATCAAAATCTTCTCCCCAAAAAGCACCAGATGCTGCCAGTTTTAAGGATAACTTAGTGAATCTATAAGAAATGGATAATTCCTACTTTACAAAATATTTGAGAGAAAAGAAAATAATGGAAAGTTACCCATCTCATTTTATTGATACCAAAATATGACAAGGACAGTACAAGTAATAAAATTATAAATCATTCTTGTGCATACAGATATAAAAATCCTAAATAAAATACAAGCAAATAAACTTCAGGAATATATTTTTTGAAGTGTGACCAGATACCTTTATCCAATGAATATAAAGAAAGATGCTCTTTTCAATAGGTACACAAAAAGCACCTGTACTGGATGTTCTAGCCAAGTAATACTATCAAGATTAAAAGAATTGTAAATGAAGACTCAGAATAGTCTTATTTGCAGTAATATATTTGTATATGTAGAAAATCTAAAAGTATCTATCGACTATTAGAATAAATTAAAAAGTTAAGCAATCCTTATGTACAAAAGATAATCTTTTAAAAACTAATAATGTGCCTATATGCCAATTTGAAGAAATAATATTAAAAAAGGATTCTATTTACAATAGCAAGAAAAACTATGAGGTTTCTAAGAATACAACTTTAAAAATCTAGATTAAAAACTTTATAGAGAAAATTTTCAAACTGTTACCGAGAATCATAAAATAAATAAAAAGATAAACCATTTTCATGGTTGGGAAGACTCGACTACATAAAAGTATAATTCCACTCCCAAATTAATATATAAACGCATTGCAATTACAATCCAAATTTTGACAGGGCTTTTTATGGAGCTACACAAGATGATCCTAAAAATGCATGTGAAAGAAGAGTAAGAGGCCAAAATCACCTAAGGACAAAATTGGAGAACAACATGAAGAGATGTGACCTGCCTGTATCAAGTTTTGTACTAAAGCGACAGCATGGTACTAGCATGACAATCAACAACAGAACAACGGGACAGAACACAGAACTCAGGAAGAGCAGATTTCACATGGCACAAGAATGGATTCTAAATGAGAGTGGAGATTGGACTAATGAGGGAAGTGTACTGGGATAAGTCATTTTCCATTTGGGAAAAATGAAAATAGATCTCCACCTTTTTCCATACACAAACATTAAAATCCAGACATATGTGAAAGCTAACTGGGAGGAAAAGTTCTAGAAACTGAAATAAAAAAAGAATATCTTGATGACAAAGGAAAATATTTCAAAAATAGGACAAATTAGTATAGTCATTAGGAAAAACAGTATGTAGTTTCCCCAAAAAATTATAAATATGATCTAGCAAGCACGCTATTAGGTATATATACAAAGGAAATGAAGTTAGTATGACAAAGAGGTATCTGGATTCCCATGTTCACAGCAGGATTATTCACAATAGCCAAGATATGGATCAACCTAGCATCCATCAATGAATGCATAAAGAAAATGTGGTATATACACTTCTGATGGGGTTAGGTCCTGATGAACCAACCATAAATCAAAAACGCATTTAATACTGGCAACACAGCATATGGTCCCTAACTTAAAATCATTCAACTTATGATTTTTCAACTTTATGATAGTGTGAAAGCGATATTCATTCAGTAGAAACTATAACTCCATCACAAGTTGTAAGGAGCTCCTTGACATACAAAGGGGATGCCTCCCAATAAACCTATCAAAAAGTCCAAAATCGTAAGTCAAACTATTTTAAGTCGGAGACTGTATGTATATATGACAGAATACCATTCAGCCTTTACACAGAAGGAAATCCTGTCATTTTTGACAACATGGATGACTCTGGAAGACATTATGCCAAATGAAATAAGCCAGCTACAGAAAGACAAATACTGTGTGATCTCACTTATATGTGGAATCTAAAATAGCTAAACTCATAAAAGTAGATAGCATGGTGGTTACTGGGGTGAAGTGTGGCAGGGAGAGGATTGGGGAAATGTTGGTCAAAGGAAACAAAATTTTAATTAAACAGGAGGAATAAATTCAACAGATTGATTGTACAATATGGTGATTATAGTTAGCAACAAGGTATTGTATACTTTAAAATTGTTTTAAGTAGATTTTAAGCGTTCTCACCTCACACAAAAAAAGATAACTATGTGAGGTAATGCATATGCTGATTAGCTTGATTTGGCCATTCCACAATGTATATATATTTCAAAACATCATGTCGTATACCACAAATGTATATTTTTTTAAATTTTAAAACAACTTCCATGTAATAAATATTTGTCAAGTAAGAGAATGATTAAAATGACTAAACACAATAATGAATTAAAAACTAAAAAACACACAAATAGCTCACTACAAAGAAATTTCCTAAAAAGCTCCACAACAAACATTTGTTTGTAAATTGTTAAATTTAGAAAAATGAAAATTTCTGCTTGTTAAATACCACCAGAAGTAAAGTGAAGACCGTGCAATCCACAGAATTTATATTCAGACTCCACCCAAGAAATTCTATACATACATTTTTAGAAGACAGATACCCCAACTTAAAAAAAGGGGGAGATCATGGAATATAAAGCAGATGTAGCAGAATATTAAGATCGAGTAAAATTAGAAGATAGGTACATGGATGCTAGTTGTTGTTCTCTGAAGTTTTCTATGTGGTTGAAATGTTTCATAATAAACTTAAATAAAAATAAAAGCTGTGCTTTCACATCACCCAGGCCTGCTGTGCTCATGTTTTAGTTCTGATACTTACCAGCAGCCATGGGCAACACACCTGAACTTTGCAATTAAGAATCTCAGTTTCCTTATCTGGAAAATTGGAGGAGTAATAATACACATCTGTGGGTGACAGCTTCATACAGGGCTTGACAATAGCTAGTACTTAATAAAATCTTGTTTCTTTTGTATTAATAATAATATTAATCCCATTCACTCCTATCTTTTTCCTCTCTCACACATAATGTCCTTAAGTCTACCCAAAAAAGCTAAGTCATATTAAGCCTTTGACCTAATTGATGTAGCACATTCTTTTGAGCAGTGTGTGAGACACATTTATTTCTGAGAAGACTGGGCAGGTCCAGACCTGGATAAACTCAAAAGTATGAAATGTAATAAGTACTTGGTACCCACACATCCATTAGAATCCCCTAAAAGCTTTAAAGCATTTACCTTCTGCCTTAACTGTTGTTTCCTATTTAGATGTTAACCGATAACAAAGGTGTTCACTAGTATTCCCATGTTTTAAGAAGGACTCAGAAATAAAATATCTTTCAGATCCAAAGTACGTATTAACAGCAGACTAATTCTGTTCTAAACCCCCTCAATCACACCAAGTAGGAATTTCTTGTAAAGTAGGACAGGAGCTGGAGCTGCAAAAGTCATATACTCTCACTTCTGAGTCAATATTCTTGCATTTACACATACACAGACAGACAGAATTTCTTCACCCACCCTCTGCTTCTATATACTAATAAGTAGAGCAATCTAGAATAGGCTAATCATTACAGCCTAATATTCTGTTGTGGTCTGTAGGGTAAAGGTCTTGGCCCTGGAAGTACTTGCGGTCTCCCTTGAGAGGGACAATCATCCCTAGAGTCAATTATCCAAAGAGGTGGCAGGTTCCCGAAAGGCAGGCCTCAGGCAGGGAAGAGAATATTATTTCCCTCAGAGTCTCATTTTATAGAAGCTGTTCTTCAAGGAGTCAAGATGCCTGAGGTGAGCTCCTAGGCAATAGAGGCTAAAGAGATGCCCACCCCATGGAGACAGGCTGGGAGCTGGGATGAGATGAATCCTATCACTTTCAGAGACCAAGCCATAGCTTCTACATCAGAAGATGTAATATAACCTCCTCCCTGGGTTTGCTGCTTTATGACTTTTCTCCAAGGTCCTCAGTATTGTTGGAGCATGCCAGTACTCTCATCCTGGGTTCTTACTTACTTTGCTAATTAGCATTTCTGTGTGAGAATTAATGACAGGCCCTCCAATAAAAACTAATTTTTATGTCTTTAAACTTATAAGGTGAGTCCAGGATTATGAAGCATGTTTAAATATGGAAATACATGTCTTCTTACAATTTATGCACACCACACACCACTTTCTCCAATGGAGAGATTTTTCCTTCTATTACCACCTAGAGCAGTTAATTAGCTCTGTTTGTGTGACAAACCACTCCAAAATTTAGTGATTTGGAACAACAATTAATTATTATTAACTCATGATTATATAAGTTAGCAAGCTGGGCTGAGTTCAGCAGAGTGGTTCTTCTGCTGGGCTCCCTGGGGCTCACACCTGTGGTTGCATAGAGCTCACAGGTGAGATGGAGGCTGCTAGGTCTAGAATGACCTCAATCACATGTCTGGCAGTTTGTTATGGCAGTTAGCTGGAGAAACAGGTGTGACTGGGCCATATGTTCCCAGCAGGCTAGCCTAGGATCATCAACATTGTAGTGGTTGAGGGTTCCCAAGAACAGCAGAAGAAGCTTATTTCAATGTGCAACTCTTTTTCAGATGTCCCACGTTGCTTCAAGTCATCACCTCCTACTTGGTAATGTGTCAGTAACTAAAGAAAAGCCCAGAGTTGGCCAGGCATGGTGGTTCAAGCCTGTGATCCCAGCACTTTGGGAGGCCAAGGTGGACAGATCACGAGGTCAAGAGATCGAGACCATCCTGGCCAACATGGTGAAACCCCATCTCTACTAAAAATACAAAAATTATTAACTGGAAGTGGTGGTGCATGCCTGTAGTCCCAGCTACTCTGGAGACTGAGGCAGGAGAATTGCTTGAACCTGGGAGGTTGCAGTGAGCCGAGATTGTGCCACTGTATTCCAGCCTGGTGACAGAGAGACTCTGTGTCAAAAAAAAAAAAAAAAAGCAAAGCCATGAGTCAGTTTAGGAGGGCACTAATACAAGAGTATAAATATAAGCAAGGGGATTATTACAGCCTTTTTTTTTTTTTCAAACAATCTATGCCAGGCTTGAATAACCTAGATCTTATTTTATGAGGCAGGGAAGAATTTTCCTAAGACATACAATATATACCCACAAATATTCACACACTCACATCCATATATGCACATACTTACTGCATATTCTCACACAAAAGCATATGTACACACACATCAGTCACACTTGTACTCACACACACATACATACCCACAAGGACAGAGTTACATAAAACCAGTTGTGTGTATAGGCACAAAAGTCAATTTACAAGGCAAGGTTTTTGCTATACACACTGTTTCATTTTAACTCCCAGCTTTTCCTTGACAAATCCTGCCATAGCAAATTCTAAAGAAGGAATCTGCTGCTACAACCTATCCTTTGATATGAAGGGTTAAGCGATTAAGGATGACCCAGCCTGCCAGCTGCAGGCCCGTCTCTGTGGTCTGATTTCTCAAGATGATACAGCTCACTTCCCAGCGGTGATTGCAAGATTTAAATCTAAGTCAGGAGAGAGAAAAATGCATTTCTTAGTACAATGTTAGTTAGAGCACAGATAGAGAGAGCATAACCGATGAACAGACGGAGTTTTACAGAATTGTTTCACCACTTGACTAGATGGAAAACAAGGAGATGCATTTCCATACGGCCTCCGAGCTCCAGGGCCTTAGGAGGTCCCCTAGTCTAGTTCCCTGAGTATCTAAAATGAATGTGTTATGTTCTAAAAAAGATCTGGCTTTTAAAATAAAGATCTCTTCATTTACCACTGAAAGCATATGACTTTGTTCTATATTTTCACATCTCTATGCATTATCAACATATAAATTATCAAAAATTTATAATTAATAAGTATTTACATTCATAAATTTTTAAGTGACAATATATTAAAATGTGTTAAAAATAGATTGCATATATTTCCACTTCTCCCAAGTTTCTCATGCCTTTGGGAAAAAAAAATTTTCTTTCCTACAGAGGCAAAATTTCTGGAAAATTTATATCAGAACAACAAAGTCATCTGCATGACTCTGATCACCACCAACTCTATCCTCTGAAACACCTTTTAAAGCTGACTGCCCCCACCCCTGCTTAAAGCTTCTCTGATCCCAGCCAAGTACAGCCCTACCCAAGTTCATTGGCTTCAGATCACATCCATACTTGGAAATACAGAGGAGAAGCTGTGGAGCTCAAAACAGGTGAGAAATGACCGCTTTGGTTTCAGAAAACTGGTTATGATTGGCAAGGACAATAGTCTGTGGTACATGAGGTGCTCTAGCCTATCAATGTAAGAATACTCAGAGACCCACCAGTGCAGCTGACCACTCCAGGGCTGCAAACTCAAGTGCTTCGAGACCCAAACAGGTGACCTGAGCTGCAAAGGCAGCTGGGTGGCTTGTATCTAGAGAGAGTGCAGGGTGCCCTCTCTGCTCAGCCCCAGGAATCAGGGCCCAACTTGTCCAGATCTTCTGAAGGTTCTCACTTTTAAATGTTGGCAACTAATTCAAATTACATCAGTCTGCAGGCCAGAGCACTCAATTAATTAATCAATCAATCAATCAAACCAAGAAAAAAAAAAGTCTAGATTCCAAAGTGTGTACTCTGATCTTAAGAATTCCAGTGAAACAGGAAAGAGTAAGAATGAGCCTTAGATCCCATTATCCTGAGACATTTTTCTTCTGATTCCAAAGGGACTCAATTCCAAAAGCACACCCATTAATAAGGTCCCTTCCTCCCCTCCAGCTCTAGGCCGAAGCCTGCAGACAGCCTTTTGTTCTACAGCTGGGGAAAGAGGCCAGACCTGAGCACAATGAGTGTCTGAGAACATACACCTACTTGCCAAATTAAACCTTGTCCTGGGTTAAATGTCCGAGTCCTCTAGGGCACCTCCCTTTAAGTCTGCCTTAAACTGCTTTTAAAAGTGATCGGATAGGGAGCTACAAACCTACTGATTGATGAGATTGATGAACCTCAACCATTTCCAGGTTTCTTTTTCAGCCAGAAGTCCCCGTAGTGCAATTCTCCAACATACACACAAACACACACACACTCTCTCACTCTCTCTCAAGGAAGGGGTCCTGCTGTGATAAATTGGTGCTGCTGCATGTTATAACAATACATTAACCATACCATTACTACATGGTAAAAATAAATAAATAAATAAATAGATAAATTTAAAGAATACAACCCACCCCCCAAATGATCTATGAAAAGAGATGAAGTTTACATTTACTGAGGCAGTCCTGGCATCACCCCTCACTCAGACACTGCCCTCATCCTCAGAAACACATTTCCCCATTTCCCCTCATGTTACCCCAGATCATTGTCCCACAACCTTGTGGGCCAGTAAGCAGTTGATTATACCCATTTGATAGAAGACAAAATAGAGGTCCAGAGAGGAGAGGTCACAGAGGAGTTGTACAAGAGGCAAGACCCAAAACAGGCCTGCTTACCCAGGGCGCCGCTCTCCCACATAGAATGGCTTTCCCAGGCTTCCCTGTCTGTCCAAACATCCCCATCCCCTGAGACCCCGCACTGCCCTTGAGAGAGTATCCCAAGCTTCCAAAGGCAAAGGCCGAGAGTTCTGCTTCTCCATCTACCCTAGAACCTAGGATGGAGCAGGCTGCACACTAGGCCCTCAGGGATAAAACCTAAGAGAGTTTCTCCAGTTCTGCTGAATACAGTCCAGAGAGGGGCAGCCTACAGAAGAAGGGGCGGGTGAGGGTCTGCCCAGAGGGCTGGACACACCCCTGCCTGCAGGTTGGAATGTAGCAAATGCCTATCTAGGGCCCCTTAAACTCAAATGCTGGCATTTCACACTTGATGCTCTACCAAAAAGAATGTTATTCTGAAGAAAATAAAGTCAGCAGAACAAAAGGACACTCTACTGATAAGCTGTTCTAGCTGGCAACCATTCCTGTGGTCTGTCCTGTGCAGGGCATCTCAGGGAAGACAGGAAGTGAGAAGTCTCCGCATTTTGGAAGTTGATAGGGCAGTGTGAGAAGTCACTGTGCTTGTGGACATGAATTAACAGTGACACACCCCTCTGTGTTCTCAGACCCTTACATGCTCTCAGGGCTCCCAGTTCTGATCTCTGCAATACATGAGGCCACAGACAGCAAGAAAGGCCATCACCAGGGGTTTGATCCTGGGCCTGGGCGTCCAAGAATGAGCAGGCCAGGCTGGGGTGCAGAGTGGGTCTCATGAGGGCAGTGGGGCATCACAGGCAGAGGCAACCAAGAGCTGTAGGCTCAAAGGAGTCCTGTTGGAAATGAGACAGGAGAGATGGCCTGGCCAGGGCAAAGGGTTTGAAACAGGAAAGAGAGAACTGCCACTGGAGGGTCACATCACGTGGGCCCTTGAGTGCCATGAAAAAGAAGCTGGCCTGTTCAGTCCTCAGCAGTAAACATAACGTCAGTGATTTCCCCCATAGTCCTTTGGTATTAAGTGCAAATGAAAAGGAACAGAAGCCAGATGGGAAATGAAACAAAAAAGTGAAAAACAAAGACCTACTCCTAGTCCCAGATGGCAGCTAAAGCCATGTGTTGGACCAAAGGCCCTTGCAAATGGTCCCAGGACAGGTGCAGTCTGTCCTACAGTCACTAGTGCAGTTCTGGAAGCTGGCAGGGCTCTGATGCCTGAAAGGTGCCTCCACATTCATTTCTTCAAGCCCTTCTCAGATGGCCGTGCTGCAGCCAGCTCCTACCATCACACTGGAGTAGTGCCAGTGCTGGGGGCACCTGTCAGAAGCACTGGCCTCTCAAGAGCCTCGGGTAGGTGGAGGATGCAGGAATGGACTGTTCAGGTCTCCTCAGGCAGCTATTTAACAGCTGTCCTGACACCCTCTGCCAAGAGCAGGAGATGGGGCACAGGTGATACCCTGAGCTGATGAAGCCAGATACTCTTTGACACTGAATACTCCTCTCGAAAAAAAAAAAAAAGATGCAAGAACATTAAGATATTGATTAGAAATCTAATAATATAAAAGAAGTTATTCATTTTTCATCTTAGTGCCATGCCAGGAAATGTAATGCAGAGCTTGAGTATAAAGACCAATCATAGAAGAAAGTGGTGATGATCTGGGAGTGGTTTGAGGAACACATGGATAGCCCATTAAAACATGTCCCCAGTCTACCTGCTCCAGTGCCTTTTTCCCACTTTTTCCACTATTAGACCCCTTGCTTATACACAAATGCCCCATTAGAAACTCCACAGTCTGGTTTTACTGAGCCACTTGCAGTTTCCCCAACACACTGTGTGCCAGTCACCCCTTTGGTCAGAACACCTCCTTCCCTCATGTGCCAGCTGCTCTTGCTTCTTCCCAACTCACCTCAAACCTAGCCTGCTCAAAGCTAGTCTGCTCCCACAGCAGGGCACCCAGCCCTCTGATGGCCTGTCTCATTGTTCTGTGATAGTATCTATGTAAATGCCTGTACCTCTCCTCCCTTCGTAGGAATTCTCTGAGAATAGAGGCCATGTTTTATTTTGCCTCCTAGGTCTTTATAGAGTGCATCTAATGAACTAGTCCTAATAGAAATGTGAGCACCTTCACCTATGGGTATTCCCTCTGTGGCAGTTGTCAAAATGGGCAGGATTTGATGCAAGAGAACATCAGGAAGGGGACAGGAACGCATGCTTTGGGAGAATACATGTGCTTCATTATCACATTAGTGAGGCAGGCAGCCAGGCACAGGATGCACTAGCAAGGGTTTAGGAAAGGTAAGGTAGGAGACCCACATTAAGAATCCCTCCCACCCTGCCCTCGCACACCTGAAGAAGTAATAAGAATAAGAGTTAAGGCCGGGCGCGGTGGCTCAAGCCTGTAATCCCAGCACTTTGGGAGGCCGAGATGGGCGGATCACAAGGTCAGGAGATCGAGACCACCCTGGCTAACATGGTGAAACCCCGTCTCTACTAAAAAATACAAAAAACTAGCCGGGCGAGGTGGCGGGCGCCTGTAGTCCCAGCCACTTGGGAGGCTGAGGCAGGAGAATGGCGTAAACCCGGGAGGCGGAGCTTGCAGTGAGCTGAGTTCCGGCCACTGCACTCCAGCCTGGGGGACGGAGCGAGACTCCGTCTCAAAAAAAAAAAAAAAAAAAAAGAATAAGAGTTAAAGAATCTATCTGATATTGACTGTCCACCTGGGTGCTTCCTGTGCACCAGGTGCTAGTGGCATGTATGATCTCAGTTAATCCATAAACAAAGCCGGGAGGTCTATTATGCTCATCTCATCTCCACAGGTATGAACCCAGAGGCTCAGAGCAGACAGGTAACTTGCTGAAGGTCATGTAGCTGGCAGGAGGAAAAGCTGGGATTCATACCCCTTCCTCTCAACTCTGGTGCTGTGGAATAAGAAATCGGGTTGAAACTGTGGTTTCCATTTGGTGGAAAAACACAATTATATACATTCACACTATCTGCCTCAAATCCTTTTAGACCACAGGAAGCCATTAAATAACAACTGATAAATAAATAAGGATCTTAATAAATTCATATCCATGCACACCTGCCTAAAGTCAATCCTCCCCCTGAGCTAGAGTCTCCCCGTGAGGTGGGAGATGCAGGAGCCAGACTCCCCAAGTTGTTGATGTTATGGAAGAGAAGGTGATGAGAGAGGGAGAGGAGAAGGAGAGGCTTTCAGAACAAACAACCTGTGAAGGCATCTCCCAGTCTTGCATGATCTGAGACTCTCTCTTCACATAGCCCCTCTGCCACCCACCATTACTGTTGAGGTTTCTGACCCTGCTACCCACCCCCGACCCACCAATTACCTGTGATTCCCTCCCAAAGATTCCCTCTACCCCAGCCCTTCCATCCCAATATGGCCTTCTTACCAATGTCAGCCTGACCTTCCTGAAGCATAGCTCAGAGCATGTCCTGTCCCTGCTCCCAAATGTTCAGGGAGTTCCTTTGCTTTCTGATTGAAATCTAAAATCCTCAGCTTAATTCAAGGACTTTCACACTCAGCCTCCAACCAACCAACCAGAGTTGTCCCCAACTACTGGCTCAGACACCTCAGGCTTCAGCTTCAGGTTGAAAACACGACTCACTGCACCCTAAATGAGCATTGCCCTCCCTGCTCTCCTGTTTCTTGCTCTTTCCCTCTGCCCAGAATGCTACTGTCTTCTTTCAGACTGCCAGCAAACATTTGTGGAGCACCTCCTAGGTATTAGGCGCAGTCCTGACTTGTAAGATCAAACTTCTCCTTCAACACTTTAGCCAGATGCTGACTCCTTCAGGAGGTCTTCATTGGTCTCCTAATGAGAAGCAACTTCATCCTTCTCTATGTGCCCAAGTACGTATTTCCATGTTTGGCCTTAAATCACAGGCATGCATCTGCCTTGCCCAGCACTGGCAGCTCCTTGGGACAGGGAAGATGGCATAGATGGCTGGTAGCCCATCATTGATCATAGTGAGCTCCAATCAAGCCTGTACTAGACTGATGGACAATTATGAAGTTCCTGGATTATCATTTCCTGCTGACATGTAAACCACAACAAAGAATAGGTCTTATCAAAACAATTATCAAAATACCAAGGAATGAATTCTCTGAAGCATCTAATTATTGCAAAGACTAAATCACCCAGTCTCCTAAATAATTTTGATTTGCCTAACATTTTCATACTGCATACCTACACAATTAAATAAACTATATAAATCCATAACACTTTGTGCTGTCAGACAAGGATGAGAAAGAGATTCATGAGAAAGAGGTCATGAGAAAGAGGATTCATTCCCTCCTGGGTTCACCTATAATGTTAAAAATAAAGGTGGACGTCAGGCTTAAGACCCATTCACTCAGTCAGCAAGTTGAAAGTGTTTCTTAAATTCTGGCTACATGAAGTCTTGTAGTTGGGCTATAAAGTAAATGGACTCAGTTTCTCCCTCCCAGTATTTCTACTCTCGTCAGGAATACAAGACTTACTCACATGAAAGAGCAAAGCTAAACAATACCTAAGCAAGAGACAGGTAATGTAAATTATTGACATGAATGTTCAAAAAACATAAAAGTAAAAGAAAAATCCAAACAAGTTGTGGATCATCAGAAAAGATGCATTTGAACAACGTTTCTTTCTCTGTAGAGCATACTTTTCAAGCTTCAGAAAAGTCCTGCATTAGCCATCTTAGAGTGTCAGGTCCAGGTGGTTCTCAGGGAGGGAGGAGATTCAGCATTAGGGCACCCAGTCCTTTAGGTCTTTCATTTCCTCATGTATTCCCCAATTCATCAAATATTTATTGAGTGCTTACCACGTGCCAGGCCCCTGTGCAAATGCCCAGACACAGTGGTAAGTGAGAGTGACATGGTCCTTATGAACTAGCAGGGTCTAGAATCTACTACAAGAGAGGGTCTCTTTTACATTTAGGGAAGGTTGATATTCAAGTGACTTGAATGACTAGACACAGAATGGATGATGATGGGGATGGAGGGAAAGTGGTGCAGAGGCAAGATGAAGGGCAGGAAGAAACCTTACTGAGAAAAAAATACCAGTCATCATTTACAGCATTCCAAGGTTGAAAAGTCTAAGATGGGGGTGGTGTAGTGGGGACCATGCATGACAGTCATGGGCAAGAAGAAAGGAAGGAGCTCTTGTCCAAGAAAGGGAGGCACACAGGGTTCTGCATCAGGGTCAGCCCTCTCCCCCACCCTCAAGCTGAGACTTGGCAATGCTGCCATGGAAAGTAGAGCCAAGAAGTGAAAAAACAATGAAATGGGCCTGCCATCAATGAGGAAGTATCGTGCAATGCCAGCACTTGATTTGGAAAGTATTCATAACGCTTTCTTGGCTAGGATATTTAAGACAAAAATAGAAATATTCTCATCAATGATTTATAAGATTGCTTTAGAAAGATGGGGCAGAACCCAGTATAACAAAGAGCAAAAAAACACACTCCCACTTGTCACTGTGCTGGAGAGCATGGGTCAGGGGAGACAGAGTCATTAGAGGGTGCTTTTTGTTCCTGTCACAGAAATTAGAGCCGGGAAAAGCTACCAATTTCACCAGTCTGAGCCTCAGAACCACAGCCACTTTTTGGACTCTTCAAACTGCAATTTTATTCTTCCCTGGGGTTGAAACCTCCAGATAAGATATCTGAAAGTTGCATCTGTATGGTAGAGACTAGCAATAATACTAACAAATTAGCAGCCAATTAGATAGGAACATTAGAAAGCATCCTTTTCTGGATATAGCCCTTGGAGGAGAAGAAGATGAGGACCAAGAAATGAAATAAGAACCAATTTAGAAAAAACAGAAAATAGGGAAGAAAAAAAAACCCTTCTCACAATAAGGTAAGGTCATTTCACAGCTATGGGCTGAGTTTATTATAAGCCCATTCCTGGACTCTGTTCATTTTCATTTATGTACACATTGACTGCATCACCTAGACTCTCCGCTGGAAGCATATGGGATAGGAATGGAAAAGGTATCTCACACCTATACTGTTGCCAGCACGCCAGTTCCCAATACCACCTGCCTCCATCCAATCCTGCATGAAGCTCCCCAGCCAATCTTCCTAAACCCAAAATTTGATCAAGTCATCATCATACTGGGGACAACCTTCAGCACTCTATTGCCCACAGGATCAAGATCCTACTCAGGCTGATATTTGAGGCTCTCCAGCCACCCAGACAGACAATGAGTATTTCTTGTGCACACAGGGAGCCAAGCCCTGAAGATACAGGGCTTGGCTTAGTCTGGGCAGTCAGGCAAGTAAGGCCTCCATGAAGCAGTGATGTTCAAGCAGAGAAGTGAAAACTGACCAGGGATTAGTGAGCAAAAGAAAGAGGGAGAGGGTTCCAGGAAGAGAAACAGGGTGAGAGATATTGTGGATGGCTGTCAAACTGGATGGAAGCAGAGGGGGTGAGGATGAGGATGAGAGCGGTAGGAGCCAGGTCCAGGAACCCAGGACAAGGGGAAGAAAGAGGTCACAGAAGAAGGATCCAGAAGGGGTGGCAGATGGGACAGAGTGAGTGGTGAGGATCTGAGAAGACCAAGTCAATGAGCTGGGATCTATCCTGGAGGTAATGGGAAGACACAGAAGGCTTTTAAGGAGGAAACTGGCAAGACCAGATCTATGTTTTGGAAAGGTCATTCTGTGCACAGAATGAAGTGTATTTGGGTCAGAAAAGGCAGGGTCAATACAAAGAAACCAGTTGGCTGACTTTGGCAACAGTGTAGAGAGAATGAGAAAGAGGTGAAAATGTGGGAGAACCAATGGGATTTGCTGACCAAGGGCATCTCCAGGATGAGGGACGGGATATGGTCAAGGGTGATGCGTGTCCAGGCTGAGATGACTGGGTAAAGGATGGGGTCACTAGCCAAGGCAGGGACTTCAAGTGGGGGAGATTCTTTTTCTCATGAGAAGAGAGTTGCCCCGAATCTAGCATTCTTCTCTTGGAGCCCTCTAGAGGCTGGGAATGAGGAGCTGAAGCTCAGTAAGAAAGATTAGACTAGACATGTTCCCATGTATGGAGAACTGCTACCCTTTGCAAGCAGGTGGTGGCCCTAAGAGATTGTGAAACCTGCAAAGAAGAAAAGTTCAAGGATGGGACAAAGGTAATCCAGCATTTAAGGACTGCACAGGGAAAGAGGACCCAGTCGAGGGGACCAGCAGAAAGCAGTAAGTGAACAAAGAAAGAACAATGTGTGTCCTGAGAGAAAAGAAAGAGATTTCCAAGATAAAGTGATTAACAGCATTAAGATGAAGACTTTAAAAATGGCTACTGGATTTGGCCAATAGGAAGCTACCGAGGATTTTCATAAAAATAATTCTGGTAAAGTTGGGGGAGCAAAGGCCAGGTCTGAGTGTTGCAGAACAATGAGAAACAAAGAGGAAAAAGCAAGGGTAGCTATCTGTTTCAGAATGGGTGTTTTGGGAGAAACACATGAGAGCCGGAGTTTGTAAAGGTATTGACTGTCATGTGAAGGAGTGAGCCCTCCTCCGATGGCAGTGCTTAAGCAGACTGGAGAAACAGGAATGCTGGAAGATGGGTTCCTCCAATGACCATAGGAGTAACAGAGAGGCCTTCGAAGGGCCATTCCAAATCTGAGAATGGAAAACAAGATCTGTCCAAAATGTCATTTCCACAGAGCCTGTTTAGGATTGAGAGCCACACTTCAGCATCAGGACACCAGGATTAGAGGGGTTAGAGCAGGAAGCATTTCCCTGGGCTTTTTGGATATGAAGTAAATATCATTGCATCTTCCCTAAAGGGGTAGTTGAACTGGAGGCTATGTGGCTTGGGCTAGAGAAAAGGATTCAGGAAGGAGAAGTGCCAAGGAGGAAACCCCATTTCCTCCCCTAGGAGAAAGTCAGCTCCACTTGGAGGGAGCCACGGAAGGAGGATCCGGCTGCAAACAGACAGCATAACAATGGAGGCATCTGTCCTTCCTCTTTGCTCTTCCCCGGGACTAAGGTAGTGCTCCCTTAGGTTCCTGACTAATAGGGAAGCCAGGGAATACACTGTGCCTCCATTTCCCAGCTCAGGGAGGAGGGGGGAGTTGGGGCACGGCCAGCTGCTGGGGCAGCCTTCCTGGGAGCCTCTGCACACTCTGTGCCATCCTCAGCTGCCAGCCAGGACCACAGAGCAGGAGAGGAGGAAAGACAGACAGACTGATGGAGGAAAGGAGGCACAAGGAGAGGGGGAGAAAAAGAGAGGAAACAGCCATCCATTACCATTACCAGACAGTAAGTGTGGATGTGCATGTATGTGCGTGAGAAAGACAGAGAGAGATCTACGTTCTCTATCTAACCCTGAACAAGTCACCTCATCTCTCTGGACATTGCCAAAGGCATAAAATGAGAAAAGTAGATTAGAAAATACCTATGGTTCCTTTCAGGTTGAAAATCCTGTGTTTCTCAAATTCCCTATCTGTATATATATAGCACCCCCAGAGGCCAAAAGCATTAGCAGCACAAAGAAAATAAACCCCAATGAAGAAGACGTGCTCTCACACGTGTGTCCCTGACAAACACGTGCATGCTGCACGCGCGTACACACACGCACAGGAAGGAGGGTGCTGTGTTGAAGGATGTGCCTATACGTGATGACAGTAGTTAGAACATCTACACATAAAACTTGTCTGATCAGTTTACAGTCACATCTCTTCTACACACTAGTAAATGCTTAATCCTGACTAACCTAAATATTTGACAAATGAATCCATTTGGATTGTCAAGCTCTCTAGGTAGCTAAGAATTTACTCCTCACATGATCAAAACTAGTTTAAAAAGCCACCCCAGAGGGAAATATCTAATTTGGGTTTTGGTTTGGGGGTTTGGAGTTTTGGAGTCTTTTTGTATGACAAATGTCTTAAGCAAATTCAGCACTCGGTGGCACTGGTTTCTGCTCTTTTAGCCACGGTGCCAAGCACGGTGCTGGGCTGGCTCGCAGAGTGAATGAGCTATAGGACTATCCTCCAGTGTCCATGTGTTCACAGGAAGGGACATAGCGGGGAACAGAGTCCAGAGGCTGCCTTGATCAGGGGAGGACGAGGGCAGAGCAAGCCTCCCACTGTACCCCAGACAGCCAGTCCTCCCATCTCAGAGCTGAACCTTAAGTAGTGAAGGGGGAGGGAGGAGAAAACAGGCCCATTTCAAACAAAGCTGAAAACTGTGAAGACTGGGCTCCACCTCCTGTCTGGGTGGCTCTGGACCACCTGGGGCCACTACCTAGAGGAGTAAAAGGAGAGTGGGTCGAAGCAGAAAGATAAGTTTAAATAGATTCATCACCCTCCTCTCCCTGTCCATCCTAGTTGCCTGCGGTGCAGGAGAGTTCCAGAAGTGATCTACCTGGGATGCACAGGAAGAAAGCTGGAAGCCAGGCTGTGCCCCAGGCCCACTCCCTTAAGGGGCTGTAGGAACGTATAGGGGGACCCAGAGGATACCTGCAAGCACAGTGGCCACCTGGGGCCTGGTGGGCTATGCTCTGGGGCTCCCACAACCCAGACAGTGGCAGCCACACCCCGTAGAACCCACCAAGGCCCCAGAGGACACAGTCTGAGGACAATCCAAGGCCCCCTCTCCTACACAGGATGTGTATGTTTCCCCTACCTCAAATGCCATCTCAGCTAGAGGGGAGAGGAGGAAAACCTCTAAAGATGGGAGATTTGCCCATACAAGACCAGTTTACCCTGAAAAGAGGGTGAGTTACCTTTAACTAGCAGGTCTGAAGTCTTCCTCTCCCCTTGGCCTGGGTGTGACAGGGGCCGAGGGAGTAAACGGCAGTTAGAGAAAGTGAAAACTACTACGTAGTTTGGCTCTTCACAGTGTAAAGCCCTGGAACTGGATGCTGCAGCAGGGGGCAGCTGGCGTGGCAGGTTCTGGCCCCTCTCCTCATCTGCACTGCCCCCAGCTGAGGACCCCTGCCCAGGCTCTTCCTGAGAGGCCCCACCCCAGGACTAAAGGCCAGGGATCCCACCGACAGTGGCATTTCCAGTCCAAGAAACAGCCTAGAGCAGGCAGAGGTGCTAAAGCATCCCCGCCCACTGCGGGAGCAGCGATGGTGTGGAGCAGGAGATTACAAGCCCTCTGCCTCCCTCAGCTCCAGGTCAGGGAGGGCTCCGAAGCCTCCCCGGATGGCACAGAAGAGGGAAGGAGACTCCAGACAGCCCCATGGCAGTTTACCTTCAGGTCAGCCTCAGACCTTACCTGTAAGACTTGAAGGGCCAGAGAAGGCCCCAGGCTGCCCCAACACTGATTCCCAACAAAGGTTCCTTGCTGAGAATCTGTTTGCAAGACAAAGGACAGAAAAATGCAAGCAGCAGCGGTGAACATTCAGGCAAAGGGTGAGTGAGCCCAGAAGGGGAAACGGTGTGCCCTGTGAGCAGGGCTGGGGAAGGACTGGTTTGGGGCCCAGACAGGAGGGTGGACCCACCAGACTCTGGATCTTGGCTCCACTCCCTCTCTGCTGACAGCCCAGAGCCCAGTGTGACTGCCAACGGAGGACCCTCCAGATACAGTGCCCTTTAGAGCCTCCGTCGGCCCACAGCCCCCTGGTTGCTCTGGCCTGTCAGTCCAGCAGACTCGGGGCTCCATTTATCACAGGCCCTGGCGGTCCCCAGGCCCCAGGGCCCATCCTAGCCACTGCACTCTGGACCATGTGCACACACACAGTCACTGACCAAGACAACCAGCCCCAGTTAGGGTTTGGACACCCTCTTTGGTCCCTGGTCATTTAATTGTTAGATGCAGAGTGACATGAAAATACTCCCATCCTCAGATTTTGCCAATGATAGCACAGAACCTGCATGTGATTTCACAGCCTAGAAATCTAGTTTTATCATCACCACCAGCATCACCCTCAGCACCGTCAGGGCCAGGTGGTACCACAGAGATAAACGTTTACCAAACAGATGGGTGAGGTCCCCTGTCAGGAGCAGTGAGGACCAGGCTCTAGGAGAGATGTTCATGAGAATGCAAGTCGAAGCTAAGAAGGGGAGAATCTGGACTACAGCAAAGGCTCAACTTTATCCAATTTGCATATTGATAGTTTAGGAACTAAATGACAGGGGAGAGCTAAGCAGGGAAACTCATCCTCTGCCCACACAGGACCAAGGGAACCTCACGCATGCTCAAGGGCTGTATGGGTACAGAGCCAGAGAGGCCAGGGTTACCGCAGTGCTGAAGCTGACTTTCCAAGAAAGGTGGCACCCAACAGAGCCACCAAGGTGGATAGGACTTGATAGGAAGACAGGAAACAGCATAGCATAAGCATTAAATATGTGAGCCATGGAAACAGCCAATTGGATTTTGAATTTTCACTGTCACTTCCTGGCTATGTGACCCTAAGAAATAAACCTAACCTCTCTGATCTTTAGTAGCCTGGTATGTAAAAAGCCAATGCCTCCCTTATAAGCATGCAGAGAAGAACAACTTAGCCGGGAAAGGCACTGGCCTGTAGCAATCAGTAAAATGGACACACAAGGTAAAGGGTAAATAAAGGCAGAGGCTGAAATGAGAGTAGCATGTATATAGAGGCAGGGCATACAGGAATAGCCCAGAGGGCCAGGCCCCAGCAAGGCAGGCTCCCAGGCTGGATGCGGCTGTGGCTGGAGGGGACCGCCTCTGAGGCCCCGTCTCCTAGGAAGCCACAGCCTGGGAGGTGGTGGCCCTGCCAAAGCACTGACGGTCTAGCCCTGTCAAGAGCTTTCTTCCCATTGGCCATGACTCTGACAGGGAAATCAGCAGGCCGGCAGTGCGAGCCTGGGCAGCGCAACAGACAAGGCTCTGGGGACAGCTTAAGTGGACAATAATTGCAGGTTATTATATACCAGGCTGCAGCCAAAAGCCAGGCAGCTATTAAGTGTGATTGGGAGAAATAATCCGGAGGAAGAGGATGGATGGGAGAGCCAGGCTGCTTTCTCTGTTCCAGGGCTGCTCTGAGGCTGGGGGCTGTGCAGAGACAGGGACAGGGTGGGTGGGGAAAGAAGCTTATTCGCAGCATAAGCACTTTGCACTCTGAGAAGCAAGTCTATCCTCATTCCTCCCCACAAGGTATGCAGAGCAAGGATATGGTCCCCATCTCACGAATCAGGGAATGAGGTCCAGAAAGGGGAAGCAATGACCCAGGACACACAGCAAGTCTTGGCTGAGTCCCTCCAAAACCTAGATGGAGCCCCTTTTGTTGTTTGATGACCAAACACAGAATCCATTCTCCTGAGGCAGGAAATGTCTCAGTGGGGCAGCCTTGACATTGAGCAGGGACTGGAAGCAGAGATCAAGACCCAAACCAGGCACAGATCCCATCACATTGCTGCCTGCTCAGCAGACAAGATGATAGGAGAAGACTAAAAATCGGAGGAGAGGCAGGGTTATGATAATAGGGATACTTCTCAGAGCTTTATCTATTCATTAGACGCCTAACAAGAAGTTTCTGCCCATTTTATAGATGAGGATACAGAAACCAAGAGCAATGGCACGGCTTGTGCATGGCAAGGCGGTGATATTGTAGCTCTTGCTGGTCTAGGGACCTGCACACCCCACCCCAGATCTGCCTATTAAGAGAAGCCCTTAGCAGAGGTGACCCTTACCCTGCCCACTGCCACCAGCCTGGGAGGATTTGTGGTTTTATCCTTGTTAGCCAGGGTTTCCCATTTCTTCAGGAGAGGTGGTTCTCTTTTGGGACCAAGGATGGTCTGGATTGACCCACATGCCACATGGGATAACGCTGCCCTTTAATGATGTGTGGATCACACATACCTAACTTCCTACCTTCACACCCTCAGATCTTTCAAGCCCACAACTCATTTTGGAAACAAGGATGAGACACCCTAGTCTCAGACACACAAAGACCATGGGCATCTTCAAGGAGATTCCCAAAGACCAAACCAACCCCTTCATTATTTAACCAAGGCAGCTTCTGTGGAGATAGCCCCACAGTGATGGGGACATCAATGGAGGGGATATATATCATGGGTGGGTGGACAGCCCTGACTCCTCCAAACACAACACCTCAGCAGACATCCAGGAGTGTCATGTAAAAGGCTCAGGGCCATCGTAGGTTCTGACAGCCTGTCTCTCCCTCCTGGGATCAACTCTCCCACCCAGCAGTCTCAGAGCCCCAGCCTAGATTCAGCCTGGCCCAATGACCCTGCTTTGGGTCACATGAGAGTAGAAACCTGCGCAGGGAGAGATCAATTACACTGTGACTCAGCGAGAGGGCACAGGGCCAGGGAGTGAGTCACAGCAGCGTGCCCACCTTCCCTAGCAGGGAGGTGGGGGGATACAGGCCTGCGTGGGAGCTTCCCTGTATTGGGGTATGCAGGTGTGTGGGTGCAGGCTCCCCTGACGATGGAGGCAGGGGGTACTAGGTGTTTACCACAGGGAGAGCGCCTCTCTGAGCCTGAAGGCAGGTGTGCATCAGGAAGCTGCGGCATTGAAAGAAACTCATGGGGGCTCCTACCTGACATGGGCTTCTCTCCCTCACACCCTCACACAACTTTGCACACAACTGGAGATGTCATTCACTTGCTGTAATGTGGAAGGGGCCAAACTAGCTTCCCATTATGGATGTCTTTCATTTCCCTAACAACACTGGGAAGGCCACTGAGGAGAAACCCCAAACATTGTCTTTCTTAGAATATCTCCAAGTGTTATTACACATATTCCAAAGTTATTTTCTGCAATGGCTTATACCTGGAAAAGAGTTTGTTCATTTAACAAATACACTCATAATCATAGCTAACATTTATTGGACACCTACCATGTAGCAGGCTCTATGTATGTATTACCTCTTTTAGTCATCATGACAATCATACCCACTGTTATACCCACGTTTCTGATGAGGAAATTGAGGCTCTGAGAGCATGGCTTACACGGCTGGTAAGTTAAAGATCTGTCTGGTTTCAAAGTCCAAACTCTTTCCAAAAACAATGCATGCACCTATGCACATATGTATATAAAAAGTACAGTAACTTAAGTCTGAGATACACTTTTTTAAGCAATAAATGTCCAACTGTATTTACAGACTGTATTTCTTTAAACTGTACTCTTTGAACAAAATTTATATTAATGTATCTGTTTAATAAGACACCAAAATGTATATATACAACTTTCCATGTACACTTTGGAAGACTTTAAACTTACTGAAAGAAGACTGCCATCTGGAAATTATTGTGGGGGATGTGGCAACTTTCTTGAAAACCTCTGGCATCTCTTAAATGTTCCTAATGGCAACAAATTCTCATCCTTGGAGAGCAGAAATGATTTATGGAAAATGGGCTCAATATGGTGACTCTCCCCCTCAGCATATGTGTGTTTGGGGTCAGAAGAGTGAGTTCTCCCTTTGTATCCTTCCTAAATACCCAGGCATCTTCTTTGTTCTGGTCTTACACCGTTGATTACCCTCTTCTGTGTTATTATCAGCCAGTCAGCACATAGTCATTGAGTCCCCACCCTGAGCCTTTTCTAAGAGCTGACCCTGCTGCAAACCACCCACCCATGGCCACTTGCCACTCTTGGAACACAAGCCTATAACCTTCCAGAGGCGCAGCCCCCTACTTGACTGTGCCTGTGCCCCCTCCATCCTCAGCCTCTCCCTCTCTCTCCCCAGGCCATGAAGTCAAGCACCCAACTCCCGGGTGAGTTACCAGGAAGGTCTACCCAGCTGGGGGAGTCCGAGGTCTCCAGATAACAACCCTTTAAAGATGTAGCACGGTGCAAAGGTCCTACAGTCTCACCTTCCTGAGACTCTGTCCAATTGGTGTCCCCCTGGCCCCACCCAGCCACCTCACTCCTTCATGTCACCTGCACAGCCTGGAGGTACTGCATTCTCTGAAGGATTGTGTAGGAGCCCAGAGGCAGTGGGGAATGTTAGGATTAGAGACAGCCCAGGTAGAAACTGTCCATCTAATGGCATTATCAGAGAAATTGTGGCCCTGCTGAAGTGACATTTACCCATAGCACTGTGTGTGTAATAAACGCAACTTCCTATTCCAGTTTCTAAAGTAAGCCCAGTGCCTGAAAACCTCAGGGCTTATGTACAATAAATTAACATAATTAAAAACTAATTAGTAAAACATCACAATTAAAAGGACTTGCTGAGGCAACACCTCTCAGGTAAGAAGAAGGGACTGCCAGAGTGCTGGCAGCTAGTACACAGAGCAGGTCCTGAGAAGAGGCTGTGATGTAGGACTTACCCTCCCGGAAGGCCTCCTTCCCCAAGAAGCACCTTGAGAACAGTTGAGCAGCTTGTAAGGACACCCACAGCATGTCCATCTCAAGTCTGGACACCAAGCCCAGCCCTAGCCAGAGATGGATGCCCCTCCTCCCCTGTAGGAGGTGGGAGGGGGCTTCAGCAGGACCCTAGCCCCCAGTGGCCTGTTAGTGACAGTCTGATAATATTGGCTGGCCAGACATTGATCTAAGCACTTACCCTGCATTTACTCATTTAATCCTCACAACACCTGTTTGAGGTAGGTTTTATTTCTCTTTTTATTTTACAAATGAGGAAACTGAGCCACAAACAAATTAAACAACCTGCCCAAGGTCATAGAGTTAAAAAGTGGGAGTGGCAGGACTTGAAGCCAAAGAGTCTGGCTCCAGAGCACAGGCTCTGCCAGCTTCACCCAAACGCAGCTGAAACCACATGCTTGTGCTGGATGGAGCACTGCCCTTTAAAATAACAAAACACAGAAAAAGCCAATTCTTTGGGGAAGATAAGGAGTAAATTCCTAACCCCTCAGTGCAATTAAGTTCATCAAATTTATCTACATTCTTCTATAGCCCATTTAGACCCTCAATCCCCACTCTGTCACCTTAATAATTTTTACGTGAAAACTGATTAGTCAACCTCACAGACATGCCACTGTCTCATCTTTTTCAGATGTGATATGAGGAAGGAAAGGAAGGTTGAAGAAAGGGACCCGAGTCTCCACTTGACAGAAGAGAACGCTGAGGCCCAGGAGAGTGATGAGTCAGGTCCCCACTGCCGAGTTCTGGCTCTCCTGGCCACACCACACAGGATGCCCCTGTCTGGGACTCTGGGGTCCCTTCATTCTGCCTCTCACACTGCCTCAACATTTCCTACCTGTCCTTAGCACAAGTGAGGCAAAGCCCTGGGGTTAGCATGGAAGCCTGGAACAGGAGCTGACCACAGACTCCCAAAACCATTCCCTGCCAGAGCCAGGGCTGCCTTCACAAGACCAAGACAGTATGTCCCTGAGGCTCAGCCAGCAAGAAAAACAGCTCTGAGACCCCTCTTCTGCCAGCCCTGGCACCTGTCTGAGCCCTGGAGACAGCTCAGCCCTTCTAGGGAGTCCCTGGGTTTCCCAAACACACAGCATTCTCCCTCCAATGGGTTTTCTTCATGCCCAGACCTGCTGCGGGCTCAGAACAGGATAGGAGGTCCTTCAATTGTCTACTTAGGTAGCAGGAGGCTGCCAATATTAGCTAAAAGGCAGTAGGGATTGCTTTTCTCTTCCTTTCTTGCCCCAATTATTGTTCTTTATATCACTGGACCTTCCTGAAGTATTCCAGGTCAGAGATGCCCTGGGTTTGTGGAGAAGACCATACTGCTGAGGCTGCCTGCAAAGCCCCATCTTGCCTACCAAACTGATAACCACATGGGAGCCTCCTCCTTCTGGCTGTCATGCAAGAACTCAGAGCCCATTGCTCACTACAGGCCTGGCAATTCCAAACACCACTTCAACCAGAAAGGCCACCTCTCTCCTCTCTTCCTGAGCTGAAACACCCCTTCCTGCAAGGCCAGTAGGGCCTGCTCCTCCAGAAGGCCTTCCCTGAGTGCCACCACCCACACAAGCTCCACCTTCTCTGGGGGTCCATAGCCCACACAGCCTGCTCCTTTCACTCCACCCCTCAGTTGGATCATGCCCTTGGTGGCCACTTGGCTCTTTGAGTCCATTTCTTTGCCCAAACAACACATGCGCACTATACAGAGTACAGGGGAGTCTCCCTTCCTCCAGCCTGCCCTCAATGCCCTCTGCAGGTCTGGGCAGAGCAGTTGCTCCATAGAGATGTTTAATTGGAGGTCTGGTGTTAGGGAGCCCAATGTAGATTTCAGCTCTCTTTTCAGCATGGTCTCAACATAACCTTGGAGTAATCCCTGCATTTTTCCCTTCTAGTTTTAAATCCCCAGCATCACCCACTTTACACCAATCTGGCCCCCTCTGCATCCTGCCTTCTTCACTGCCTTTTCCCTTAAGGCTCCTACCCCCATCACAGATCCTCACAGGCAACTTGGATTGTTTTCTATTTTCTCCTATGTGGAACTCCTCAGGCCTGGAAGACATTTAACCATCTGTTGCCATTTGCTGTTCTGGGGCTTTTCACTGGGTATGACTTTGGTCTAACTAGACAGTGAGTTCTTTGCAGCCTTGTCCTTTCTTGGCTGCTTCCAGAGGGAAATCAGAAAGACTGGATGAATGCAGGAATGACTGAGTGGTGATGCCTCCAAGTCAAGCAGTGCAGACCCGGGATGCCGAACTGCTGGGGGTCTTCTAAATTACGTGTTCAAAAGTGTCCGCCTAGGGCCCTGCAGCTCCCCTTCCTTAGAGCCCATATGAATACAGTGTTGACACCACTCCCCAAGTCAGCTTAGCCACTGGTATCTATAAACTATATCTTAAGCACCTACTGTGTGCCCACCACTACCAGAAGGGGTTGCAGAGGAGGAGGAGAGACCAGATTACTGGGTCCTTGCCCTCCATGAGTTCACAATTGAGGTGGAAAGAGAAGATTCACAGGCAAGAGAGACAAAGCAGGCCTGAGGTTGTGTGGCCATGGCCAGGGCTGCTGGTTCAGTGGGTGTCAGAGAGAAGAGAGTGACCAGTGACAAGTGGCTCAGCTGAAGGGAAGCTGAGCCCAAAGAGGGCTCCCTCCCCCATTTGAGGAACAAGAGAAGCAAAGGGAAGCGAAGGAGCAGGAGGTATTGGCAAGGCCTGAGTAAGTAGCCCACCTGAACCTAATCCCCACAAGACTTTCTAACACCCCCAAAGATGAATCAGCAGCAAACTGTAAACACCAAGCCCAGAGAGAAAACGAGAAGCAATTGTTCCCAGCCCTACTTCCATTTGCCAGCATTCTCCCTCTCTCTCAGTGGATGAAATAATTGTGGCTATGAAGTGGCACTTGGAGGGAAAGTTTTAAATCTGCTTAAATGTCACAGTGAGTAATACTTTGCCCCATCTTTCTCTAATTACATTTCTCTTTGATGATCTAAGGTTAAAAAAAATTTTAACTCAAGTCTTCCTAGAATATCAAGGGTGAGGATACCAAAGAGCCAACCTAATCATGTTCCATACTATTTTCTCAGGCGTCCTGCTCTTTTATTGCATTAGTCTGAGAAACCTGTCTGTGTTATTGTATCCCCAACACTCTGCTATAGAGGAGAGGTAGGAGCCTGAAAGATCCAGCTCTGCACCTTTAAGAGATTGATGCCTCAACAGAAGCTGCTTCTGCTGCTGTTTACACTGGGTAGCTCAGTTAAACAGGACTTCGTGTCCTGGGGCAGGAGCTGGGAGGGAGGACATTTCACCATATACTGCCAGAAAGATGAGAGGTGAGGGCTGTGCCACCTGCTAAGGGGAGATAACCCAAATCCAAAATAAGCCATCATCGGGTGGGAGAGAGGGGAGGGTGGGGATCTCTAAGGAAGAAGGAATTCTCCACAGCTTTGAGGCCACCGGTGGAGAGACACCGGGAGGGGCCGTGGTGCACAGGGCAGAGGAGCAGTCCTGGAGGGAAGTGACACTGCACAGAATAAAGGAGTCTTCATAGCATCTGAAACAGCCAGTGCCCCCTTTCATTAACAAGCCCACTCCCTGGCTCACTCCTGCCCAATGATTGCTTTTATTTATGTATTGACTAGTATTAGTAACATGAATAATTAACCCCCTGTGAATAATTTACTTGGACCTAGGGGTGTCTTGGGTGGTGGCAGGAAGAGGACGGTGAACTTTAGTGACTCTCCCCTGAGCAGTTCCCTTCTTTTCCAGCTGCCCCTAGCTGGCCCCTTTCCCTTTCCGATGTCCGGGTTTTGCTTTCAGGGGTTGAAGGGCAAGGAGAGAAAATAGACCTCGAGCAGGAATTTACTCTCCTAAACTCCCCTGTGATGGCAGAAAATACACGCCACTCAGGTGTAGGATCCTGGGTGCCATGCACCAGCACCACAGGATGATGTTGGAGGAGATATCTTGGACAGTTAATAGCCTCTGCTGATGTGTCCTAGGGGACAGGAAGGAGGAGGTCTCAACCTGGTAGGGACACACACACTTATGCAGTGTGGATACACGCAGGGTCCGTGCACAGACCCATGCTGCATCCACACAAGCAGGCACACACGGCCAAACCACATACACACAAACTCTCCAAGTGCTTAGCAGGGACATGCCCCCCTTATGAGGGCACTTCAAAGGCACACCAAATAAACAACCACCACATGGCAGAGGCTCTATATGTGAGTTTCTGTTCGAGTCCATCTACTGGGTCGATTCTTAGACCAGCATATAACACCGGATAACGTAAGCCCGGGAAACCAAGTGACGAATTAACTATACTTACACCCGATTCCAGCAAGCAAAGGCAGGAGAAGCTAAAATGAAAGGATGAAGTTCCACAGTTCTAAAAATCATACTTGCTCTTTGGTTTGGCCCCGGGATCCTCAGAGAGAGGTGTCCTGGACGGACTCGGGGCCTGGGGCTGCGAACCTCGGGCCTCCGGGCCTCCTCCGGCGCTGGAGAGCTCGTATTGTGCTTGTAGCAAATGGGGTTGGCCTGAGTTTTCAGGCAGCTGGGGTCTCATTTCTTTAATTAAAATTGCAGACAAATCCTCTAGTAACGTAATGTAATCCGAGGGCAAAAAAAGAGAAACCCTGAAACCCCAAAGTGGCCAGTCGAGGGCCGGCGGGGGTTAGGCCAGCCGCTCCGCCCCGCCGCCCCAGCTCCCAGCCCCGCAGCCCGCGGGGGAGCGGACGCGTTAATTTGCCAGGCTTCTGAAGAGAAGAGGCTGCCCTGAAAAAGCAAACGTGAGAGAGGACGGGGTGCAGGTAAATATCATTAACGTGAAAATCTGCTACCCCGGCCAAGTTCACCACCAGTATTCACCCCCAGAGGCGGGGCTGCTCGGACCCTGCTCCCGGCTCCGCGCCTGCCACTCCCTCTCCCGCGCAGCCGAGGTGCCAACCCCAGCGGGCCTGGCGGGGAGTCCGGCGGGGTCCGGACCGGGCGGCTGGACTCCCGGTCCCCACGGCAGGAGCCACTTCGCCTTGCACCTCGGGAGCTGTAGGTGCCTAAAACGAAACCCGCGGGGGCAGCGCACGCCGCGCGAGTCCCGGTGCGGCGGCAACCCAGATAGCGATTCGGGGGCTTTATTCTTTTGATGGTGATTAAAAAATATATATTCTATTTGAACCCGTAAAGCAGACGAGGGCAAATCAAGCCGTCCCCCGCGCCGGCTCACCGGCCACCGCGCCCAGCGCCTTCCTCCCCCTCCGGCGGGCGAGCGGGCAGGGGAGCCCGACTCCTACCTTCCTCCCGCCAGCCGCAGGCGGACCGGCCGCGCTCTCCGGGGCGGGGGAGGCCGCCCGGGACGGGGACCCCCACCTTCCGCCTTCGGAGGCGGGCTGGGGTGGGGGTCGGACCCCGAGTCTCTACTCCCCGTCCCTCGGCCCCCCGGCGCGGCCCGACCGCTCCCAGCCCCATCCTGGCAGGTGGCTCGGGTGGCGGTAGGTGCCGGGCGGGAGGAAGATGTGGGGCTGCTCTGTCAGGTTGGGGGTGCGAGGAAGGAAAAAAAACAGAGAAAGAGACACACAGAGAGACAGGGAGAGAGCGCGCGCGAGAGAGCTCTTGTCTATAGATTTATCCACATAATATATATTTATGTAGCTTTTTTTCTCTCGACACTGATGAATGCGCGCTCGGATTCCCGGCCGGACTCCCTCCAAGCCGGCTCGCTTTTCTAGTCTAAATAAATAAATAAATGAAGCCAGATGGAAGAAAAAAGCGCCTATTCCACCTCCGCCGCCGCCCCGCCCGCCATCCCTGCCTTTGCTTCGCCCGCCTGGCGCCCTAATAGAGCATAGCTTGGTGGATAAAGCCCCCCTACATACCCACAAGAAAATAAAAATCACTGTTTTTTAAATACAAAAAGTTACACCTGCTGCTATTACAAAAAGAACCCCCAAAAGGCAAAGAGAGGAGGCCGGCTGCCCGGCTCCTCACAGACACCCGCTCCCCGCGGCCGCCGGGCCCGGAATCTCAGCGCCTCCCGAAGAGCCATGCGCCTGGCGCTATTTATAGCCGGGGGCCGTCTCGGACTGTACCACCGCCACGGCGCGGGGCCGCCGACGGGGGAGGCGCGGTGGGGCCGGCGCCGCCCCACGCCGCCCTGCCCCCGGCCGCCGCCCGCCGCGGCGCGAGCCCCCACAGCGCGCCCATTCCCGGCCCCCCGCGCCCTCCTCCGCGCGCGCACACTCGCCGCCCCCACCCCTGGTCTGGCTGGGAACTTGAACCGGTCCAGCCTGTTTAAACGGAAAGGACAGAGATCCTGTCTGTTCAATGTAAAAAAAAAAAAAAAAAGAAAAAGAAAAAGAAAAAAAGAAAAAAAAATCAGATCAGACCGAGAGAGAGAGGAGAGAGAGAGGGAGAGAGAGGGAGAGAGAGGAGAGAGAGGGAGGGAGGGAGAGAGAGAGGGGGGGAGAGCGGAGAGAGAGCGCGAGCGCGAGCGAGCGAGAGAAGAGGAGAAAGAGAGAGAGCAGAGAGCGAGCGGAGAGCGAGGTGTAGAGAAACCGAGGGGGAGAGAACCCGAGTGTGTGTATGCGTGTGCGTGTGTGAGCGCGAGCGAGCGAGCGAGAGGAGCGAGAGAGTGCGAGCGAGAAAGAATAAAAGGAAAGAAGATTTTCTCTATGTATATAAAGATGGCCACGTTAGCAAACGGACAGGCTGACAACGCAAGCCTCAGTACCAACGGGCTCGGCAGCAGCCCGGGCAGTGCCGGGCACATGAACGGATTAAGCCACAGCCCGGGGAACCCGTCGACCATTCCCATGAAGGACCACGATGCCATCAAGCTGTTCATTGGGCAGATCCCCCGCAACCTGGATGAGAAGGACCTCAAGCCCCTCTTCGAGGAGTTTGGCAAAATCTACGAGCTTACGGTTCTGAAGGACAGGTTCACAGGCATGCACAAAGGTGAGTGCACCTTTCCCTCCCAACTTTGCCGGGGAGCAGGAGCGGGCGGGCCGGCCGACCGGCCGGCCGGCGACTGACAAGCGGCTGACTGAGCGAGAGGAAGCCTCGGGCGGGCGCCGTGGAGGGAGGCGCTCGGGCAGCGGAGACCAGAGCTGGGGTGCGTGGGGAGCTGCTCGCTGGGGCAAGGCTGGGTTTTGGGCGAGGTGCTGATAGGAACGATGCCATGGAGAGAGCAGCGGGCGCCGATGAAGAGAAAGAGAGAGGGGATCGAGGAGGGCTTGGGTTTTTGGGTACAGCGACTTGAAAGATTGGGATGGGGAAGGCTGCACCGGTCGAGCCCAGGACGCTGAGCGGACGGACTCTCGGGCGCCTGGCCGGCCGGGGACCGAGGGTGCTGTCCATCGTCGTGGTGCTGAAATACTAAAGGAGATGGTCTCCTCATCCTTTGCTCCGGGCCAGAGTAGCAGGAGCGCAGCCGTCTAAAAGGGAGAGAGGTGACAAATTCAAAGAAATATTTTTATTTAAATGTAACAGTAAACTCTCCCTGTCGAGCTGTGTGCCTCAATAATCTGATTGTGGTGTGAATGGTGGTGTGTGTTGGGGGTTGAGGGGGTGGATGTTTGAAGGAACCAGTGATAAAACCTAAGGCAAGAATTAGCAAGGAACCAGCCATCCCCTGGGTGGAGTGGAGGTCTGGCAAGCCTGGATAGTCCCCTTCCCAGGAAAGCGGAGCTTTGGGGAAAAAAAATATGTGTGTGCGAGATTTGCATTTTGAAAGGTGTACCCTAATTTATCCCAAACTCACCATGCAGAGAGCTTTATAGTACATTATTTTTCCCTTGAAGCGATCATTGACAGTGAGTGCTTGGGGGAGGGGGAGAGAGAATAATCAAAGAATTAAAACCCAGCAACTTTTTAGGAAAGTGGTCATGGGAATTGTCTGCAGCCTGCCGTTTTCTCCTTGTTTTATTATCTTTAAAGCAGAGCCCCAAACGTGTTCAGTTGTAGAATGTGTGTGGGTGGCTGGTGGGTGACGAAATTAGCCCAGTGCTCCGCTTCCTAACAGTAATATATAGGATGTGCAGCGGGGATGAATCGGTGCTGGAGCTATGTGGGCAAGTTAAATGCTTTCTGAGAGAGATTGATCGCCAGGCAGGGAAGGAGCACGGGGCTAAGGAAGTTGTAGGGGATGTGTATGGATGTTCCGTTTTTAATAAACAGTAGTGTGGAGAGCCGCCGAAGATGCTGTTACAGCTGGTGGTTTTAAAGATGAAAACACACACGCACACCCACCCCCACATAGAGAGCAGCCTCATCCTTGGCCACAAATGGGCTATGGACACAGCTGATCCTCCAGCACATTAGGTGCAGAGCGCGGAGCTGTCTGGCTCTCTAAGCAGCAGCGATTTTCACTATCACAACCACCCTCTTTCTTCAGCCCTCCCTTCGTTCGAATACTAAACAGAGCTCCAAACTCTTCATAGTTGGAGTCCCAGAGAGCAGTTTTTATTGGCTTTAGCATCTTCCAGCTTGCCTGCTGAGGAGTAAATCTTAAAGTTAATGGCATGTTGAGTAACACAAAAACACAGCAGAATGGAAATATACTGGGTTTGTTGGGGTGAGGTGAGGGTGGGGGCTGTAATGAAGAGAGAAACCAACCTTTATCCAATATGGAGAAAATGTCTGTCTGTTCAAAAGGGAGATTGGAAAGGTGGAATGAGGAGGCAGTCTTCAAAACAATATTCGAAGAAAAAAACAAAACACTTTCTTTTCCCTCCCTCCCTCTCAAGTCAACCGTATCTTTGTAGTATTTTCCCCTTCCAATCAAGCTTCCTAGAAGCTAATCAAGGTTTGTATCAAACCTTTGTTATTCGGAATCTCCTCGTTTTAAAAAATAGTAATAACAAAAATTTTGAAAGCATAGGTAGGGAAACCTTTTGCCCATCTTAATGATCAGTTTTTGTGGTGATTTAAGATTTTAAAGTTAAAAAAAATCAGAACCCACTAGAGGCAAAAGACAGTTGTGAGGAGCTGGGCTTCATATGGCATGTGGATTAAAGCACTTTACTTGCTTCTTCATTTCAAATGAAGATAAACTTTAACAGTATTCCTTGGTTTCTTTTCTACAATCCCTGATATCATCACTTCGTTTCTGATGTAATTTGGACTCTCTCATATAATAGCAAAGAAGTAGAATTTTCATCGTTTGCATTAGGGAGATAGAGAAGGTTATCATTATAATATATATAATACATATATTACATATATTTTAGATAGATAGATAGATAGATAGATAGATAGATAGATAGATATCTGGCCAGAATTCCTAGGACAAACAAAACTTCATTTTCTAAATAATTTCTCCCCTAAACTGTCTCAGTCAGTGGCAGGCAGGCCCAGTGGCTCCGGCATACTGGGTTCCTCATTGTCGCAGCTCACCCTTCGGAGCCTGAGCATATAATTTTCTCAGTGAAACTTCCTACCTCTCCATCCTTCTGATTTTTATAATTGAGGTTGGGCCACAATGTCCCTAACAGTGCTTGCAAGCTCTCAGAGAGCTGAATAAATGAGACCGTTTCCGAGGTCTGGTTTATTCAGTCCTAGAAGAGTTTAAACTCCTTCTTCATTGATGCAGCCTGATTTATTAGCTAATCCTGATAAAATAAGCCTCTGGCCACCTTAAAAAATTACTCGCTTGCCATTGGTGATTAATTACTGTTAAGTTGGAAAGTATGATGAGGCTTGAGGAAGGAGGGTTGCATTTGGTTTCTAGATTTCCCCATCTCTAAATTGACAACATAAGGTTAGGGATAGAATCATGCCTTTGTTAAGCCTGGTTTCAGGGCATATTTGTGGCTCTTGCTCTCCCCTTCTTTAATTTCTAACTTCTAATGAATCATATGGGACAAAATTGAGAGACACAGGACACTGGCCTCCAGTTTGGATGTCATGTTTATGTTATTGGCAAAAAAAAGAAAAAGAAAAAGGAAGACAGAAGGAAAAGAAAAAGAAGTAAAAACTAAATTAAACACATGAGATTTCAGGTGGGTCTCCATTTGTTGGCCACCTGCCATTTCAGATATCTAAAGAAGGAAGGAGTTCTAAGGGTTAATGGAATACCTGCCATGCGTAGAGTGCACCTTAAAAGGCAATTACTCCAGTCAAATTGGGAGTCTGTGGAGGAGGGAGTGGGTGGGTGTTGTGGAGCAAACCCAGCCATATCAGAGAAAGGCTGTTGGGCTGGGGAGGCAGCAAAGAGCAGCTGTGGACTGGGGTGATTACTATAAAGGTAAATTTACCCCCTGGAGGCCAGAAAGCAATTGGAGAAAGGGGTATCTGGGTGCTACGCAAAGAGAGAAAGGAAGAAAAAAGCCCAGAATTAAAATTCAAAAAACAACACCCAAGGAAGAAAACCGAGTTTAATGCAAACTCTCCGGAACAACTCAGAGTCTTCTTTTCTCCCTCATTAGAGCACTTTGGGAAAGATTGTTTTTCCAGGCTCCAAAGAGAAAGACATTGTACTACTGATTAAAGAGAAAAGAGACGAATTCCTCGGGTAGCAGCAGAAGTGAGCTGAGGGCCAATTTTACCCCTTCTTGTAAAATTTTTCTCCTCTGGAGAAGAGAACAGGTCACCCAGTAGTCCAATTCTTCCTTTCTCTCATTTTTAATTTATTTCTGTTTTCTTCTTTTCATTTCCTGTAGAACAAAAAGAGGCAGTGACTGAAGACACATATGTGCACACATACCCATACTTGTTAACACTCACTTACACAGTGGATCACACATGGAGAAATCAGCAATCCATTCATAACTTTGGTCCTATCTAGCTGGATAGGAGGCAGCAAAGACTGAGTTACTGGGAGATATAAAGACTAGTGCTCTCTGGATAGCCATATTATAATGCATTATCTTTGAAGTCATTTAAGTCCAATTTAAGTGGTATTTAGTATAATATTTATGAATTAATGTAATCTAAACATAGGACTGTCCCCAAAGGTTTAAACAGCCTTTACTACTGATGTGTGCTTGTTCCCAGAGCCTGCGATGCATTTTAATCTAAACAGCCAAGTCCACATCATAGTCCTTCTTGTTATCCAGTCAGAACAGATCTGTGCCTGGGTAAGCACTCTGCTTTGAGATTTTCTCCGTTGCATGGAGGAAAATATACTCTACTGGCAGCCTGGGGGGCTCTCAGCCCAGAAGCCACAACTGCAGGGATTTTAGCCCCTCATACTTCCACACTATATCCAGAAGGAGGGTGGGGACAGAGTAATAGAATCTTCTGTGGATTTAGCTCCAGAGAGTGTATCATTTTAAAATACACTCACCACTACATGCACAATCTTCTATTTCAACTACACCTGAATAGGAAATGCCTAAAGCCCCTTGATTTGGGGTTTAGCTGTGAGAAAGAGGAAGGACGGGGGTATGAATATGTTTTGGGGATTTGTGACCATCTTCACAAAATTATGTCTTGTATTTGTGTTTAAGATACAATAATTCTCAGAACACTGAATTTCCACCGCTTGACTTTACCCAAGATGGCTCGTTGTTTTGTGGGGTTTGGGGGATTTTTTTTCTGCTGTAGATAGGTGATTTAAAACTGTGAAGCTCTATGTGATTTCCATTTTCAAATGAGTCTAAGAGACAGTGCAGCTGAAGTATTAGCATGGGCATGAGCTCAATTAAGATGAACTTTTTAAAAATACTTTGAAAAATAAAAATTTAGTTCTGTCCAGGAGAAAAGGCTGACAGAATGGCTGGGTACACACCTATAGCTTTTAAAAGAAAGATTTGCCTTGTCAGAGATACGGAAAACTGAATAGCCATAATCAGAAAACAAGAAAAGCATTTTTTAAAAAACAAGTTTCACCAAAGAAAATGATCAATAGCAATCATTACAAACGTAAAGCATATCAAAGCAACAATCACCATTAAAACAAACTCCAAAATCCAGATGTTGATAAGTGTCCTACTTAAGAGCAAAGAAAAAATATTGGAAAATGATTAGCTTATTTAAGAGACTGATGGTTATTTGCTGCTTATGCATAATTTCATTTGTCTTTTAAACAGACTTCCTTGGAATCAACAAACACAGAGATAAATTAATATGCACATATGCACGTATATGTTTCCATGTGCAAGCATGACTAAGCACATCCCACACATATGGAAACCAGGGCTGGCCTAGATTTCAGTGCAATTCAACAGGGAGATGTTAGCAACCTCCCTCCCATCCCCAAGCACACACAGTTTTAATGGGAATTCTAGATTGGGTTGAAATAAGCCCCTTGGTATACTTTCACTCCCTTCATCACCTGCTCCAATTGGCTTGATGTTTGTGGCCTCTCAAACACAACAAAATAAAATCTTTTATTGAATGAAATCATAGCCATAAAACAACGCAAAGGAAAACAATGACAAAACTGCATGCCATTGCTATGCCCCCTACACACTCATGTAGTAAAGTTCTTAGAGTTCTATCAGGGAGCTCATGTCCCAGGGTATTCCCACTGCCCAGTGATCTTGCCACACTCCAGCAACTTGATCATGGCCATTATCATCACTAATATTAGTATCTTCCTCCTCATTATTACAGCGTCTATATCAGGAGGGAAGAGGGGCTTCTGAGTGAGGCCTTGGAAGATATCCAAGATACCACCTTTTTGCTTGAGAAAAGAGCTGGTCTCAACGTTGCCTCTGTCCAGGGCTCACACCTTCCATGTCATCAGGAGAGGGTCAGTTTCTAAACTGACCCAGGAGGGATCTCACCTAAAGAGAATCTGGGATAAGTAGGCTCTAGAGGACAGAAATGCAACAGAGAATAAGGCCCAAGGTTGCAGGTAGAGAAGAAAAAGTGCAAGTTGTAGGGTCAAAATGCCAGCTAGAAGCTGGGAGTGCCCGTTTACAGTGGCTGAAACTGCAGCAGCTCTTGAACTTGGTGGGGAAATCCCATGTGACATGCAGAGAGAAGAGCTAAAGGGTGTGAAAACCTATGTGTCTGTGGGTAGGAGGAGGGAAGATGCTGCAGCCTGTGTGGGTGTTGGAGTGAGCATGTGTGTGTGGATACACACACAGAGAGAAGAAATGACAGATGCAAGTGGTGTGGAGATGATATTAGGGACAGTTTAATCTTGCAAGGCTATATGCAGGATCAGGGAGAAGGGTGATGGAGAAAAGGGGAAAATCTGGAAAAAATGATGCTGTCCTCATCATTACATACATGATCCACCTCAGAACTCCTGGCTTGGATTTGTCAATGATTCAAGTCCCAGTGTGAAGGTGTATTTTTTGTTTTATCTGTCGATATTCCCATCCAGAAGTCCTGGTTTGGAGGAGGGTTCCATCCTCATTTCCCACCCATCACCCTTTCAAGGCCAGCCTGCTTCTGCTCACCCACTGACTCATTTTAGCAATGACCTTCCATCTGGAATCTGAGTGGCCTGCCGCAGCTAATTCCCTTCACCCACTGCATTTCCCACCTTATTCACTGCCCCTTGGTATTCCAGGCTACTTTCCTTTTATAGTGTACACACACACACACACACACGCACACGCACACACACACACACACAACCTGACCAGCTCAGTCAAGTCAGGCCCTCCAAGCAGAATACTGCATTTTACCTAAATCCAAGCAGGGCGTGGCAGGGAGCCGGTTGCCCTCCTTTTGGGCTCTCTATAACAAGAGCAGAAAATCCGCTCCTTTTACCTCTTCCTTTCCTGCAGGCCTGTAGATACACAGCCTCTCCAAGAATTGCAGAAAGCATCCAGTCCTACCCAAACAGCCTAGGGGAGTAGAACAGAGCACCCCCCCACCCCCCACAATTTCACTGAAGCCCTTTCATCATCTTTCCTCTCCTTTTCTGTCTTCTCTGCCATTTAAGATATCCACCCAAACCCCAAAGTGGGGCCTGAAGGAGATAAGTGTTCCATTTGGCAACATAAGAGAAGTTAAAGGTACCAGAACAGACACACACACACAAAAAAAAAAAAACAGTTACACGGGTAGAAAAAGCAGCAGAGGAATTTCCAGTGTTGATGTACTTGCCCTAAGAGCTTCCTCCATCTCCACCCATCAAGTTCCCCACAGCCCTAGGTGGGTATAAAGCCCAAGCCGCAGCCCTACCCACAGGAACAAAGAAGAAAGTCAGGTAGGAAGCCCAAGGTGATTGCCTTGATTTTTGAGTCCTCAAAAGTAGAAGGGGAATTAGTAGGGCATGGTGGCGCAAGTCTGTAGTCCCAGCTACTCAGGAGGCTGAGATGGGAGGATTGCTTGAGACTGGGTGGAGGCTGCAGTGAGTGGAGATCGCACCACTGCACTCCAGCCTGAGCAACAGAGTGAGACCCGATCTCAAAGAAAAAAAAAAAAAGTAAAAGGGGATGTTTTCAGGACCATCCATTTATAGGGTTTCTCCCCTTCTACTTGTCCACATTTGGTTTCTCTTATTCTTCCTTGTATCTCTCCTCTAGCGTGAGCTGATTGAGAATTTCAAACAGAGTGATTCCCCACAGCTCAGCTCAGGAACAAATCCTATGTGGCCATCTGCAAGATGGAAATAAATGGGTGCCCTCATGGAGACAGACATAGTCCTGCTTCTGTGGGGACAGAACAGCCAAAAATATTGATCAAACTCAGGAAAAAAATTGATAATGAACTGGCCTCCAACAAGAGCTTAATTGACAGAGACTTCCGAAGGCCAGCTCTGGACAACGTATAAACTGACCGCAATGTTACTTTATTGCAATACACTCTGCTTCAATTAATTATCACCTTTGTTAAGAGTGGCTACAGATCAAAGGTTTCTAGATACTTAACACATCTTTCGAACAAAGCCCCGATGTATTAGGCTATTCCACAGCTGGCCAGCAACTCAAGATAGTTTCCCATTTTCTTCCTTGTTAGCTGTAGGCTTCCTCCTCTTTGTTGAAGACAAACACTCCTTTCTGCACAGCCACTGTGTCCAAGGACCAGGATTGTGAGAACTGCTGTCCTCCGAGGGCAGGGTGCTGCAGTTCAGCAGCTGTTCCTAAAATTACACAACTTGGTTCACCCTTGAATCGATCTGACTGAAATGGGGAGTATCAGCAGAAGAAAAAGGAGTTTCTAGAAACACAAAAGGGGTATGTGTGTGCATGCGCATATGCATGTGCACAAGCGACTATATGCACATCCACATAAATATTATGGGATCAATACATTTCACATCCGCTGCCCACACCTCTTAACTTCTCCCTGCCATCTCTTAAGCACCTGTGCTACTGTCATATTTCACACTGAGAAATGCTCACAGCTGAAGCGGGCATAGATGATGCTGTATTGAACTAAGTCATTGTTTGGATTCAGTTGTGGAGTCTTGGTACCCACTGAAGGATGGTCCTTGCCCGGAGTAGTTAGTGCCTAAGAAGCCACTTCTTAAGATGTGACAGGAACCTCACTCTCTAGAGTCCCCAAGACCTACAAACTGACAGGTGACTTACTTGAAAGCAACCCTTGGAGTCGTTCTAGGCAGATTTGAATGCCATACGTGGCTGTTTGTTCATTATTCTAATTTAATGATGCAGTCACACCTAATTAATCCATGTCTGGTTTATTCATACACTATGTCTAAGGATCCAAAAGATCTCTCCAGCTAGCCAGTTTCCCTTTACAGGGACAAGCAAGGGGGCATCCCTGACAAGTGAGGCTGTCTGAGTTCAAACAGGATGGGATCACTGTAGACCGAACTGATAGAGGCACTGACCCTGACACCACCTTCCATGCAGGTAGGCACGACAGCAGTCACAGAGATGCACAGCAATGAGGTCTGTGTGACCATGCACAAATACACACGAGCACAAAAAGCATGCCTTCTACTATAAACTTACACAAACCCATTCCCCTCTAAAAGTTAAAGGGCCACATCTCACCATGTAATCAATCAGGCCTGCTGGCATGCCAGGCTTTCATATGATTGGAAGTTTTGGTGCAGAAGGTTGAGAGCCTGAGGTCAGTAAACTTCCCCTCTCTGTCTTTAGAAAGTAGAGCTGAATTAACTGTTGCCACTGTACAGATAGAGACTGAGGCTGAGAGTAGCGTATGCCCAAAGTCAAGCCTGCGGCATGGTCTTCAGCGCACCTCCCAGTGGCTGGTTCTGGCCAGACTGCTCCCCGTGAGTGCTGTCTCTTGCCTGGCAGGTAAATTGAGAGAATGAGGCATCAACCTAATAATATCCTTATAAAGCCAAGCCTCCTTGCGCAAGTCCTCGGAGACAAGAGGCATCTAAAGATCAAACGCTACATCACAGTGTATTTGTAGGAATTCTCTGATTCTGCTACCTCCCTATAATGCCGTAATTGACTATTTGATCAGCTCTAAAAGGGACGGTGTTCAAAACAGACTCACACACACACACGCATACACACACTCACACACACACTTACATACACGTGAACACTCTTGCATACACACACACATACATTCACCACACAAGCATATGCGCACACATTCTTTTGCATACCACATGCCACAGTACCCACACCAGTTCATGCAACAAAGGTCAATTTTCACAGGGGATGCTTGAAGGTGAGTGAAAAGCATACACCTAAGATTGTATGTGCCCTTCCGGTAATGGGCTTATCAATACCTCTTAAAGCAATGTGACAGCCAGCCCAGAGTGATTCAGTTGTGTGGACAAAGGTCAGCATATAGATATCCATTATTAATAATATCAATATCTTGATTGACCAATATAACCAGAAACTGTATCATGTCGCCATTGATGGGTGAGGCTGGGAGGACTCCACAACAATAGCCGGAAATTATGCCCATGTAAAATTAATCATATTGACTGGTTCTAAGAATATACAGCGAGGCGAAGATCTTGGGAGAGGTTGTCATGGTGGGAGAGGGGGTCCTTGTTCCCAGAGGCTTTATGGTTTTGAACTCCTGCAAGGAGACCGGGGAAACAGAGGCGTCCCTGAGTGACCGATGAGAACACTCTCCCTCATCCGGCCTTTGCTTTTCAACAGGGTGGGGTGGAGGAGAGGTGTACTCTGAACAGGAAAAGAAGGAAATAGGATCCCTTAACCATTATGCGTCCAGCATATCCATATCTTTCTGTCAAATCAATACTTGGCTTGGCTTGGTCTCACCGGATGAGGCACGGAAAGCATACTTGCCCCACTGTGTAAAGAGGTCTCTCTCCAAAGGGGTGGCATAAGCCTGAAGCTGTGTCCCTTTACCAGGGTGGGATATACTGGCTCCAGGAGATGCCAGTGTGCACTCTGCAGCCTGGGTATCCTGGGAGGAAAAGAAAAGCCTCCAATCAGATCAATCACTGTGATTAAATTCTTGGGATCAGCAAAGCCAGGGACTCAGGGTGCTGCCCTGTCAGCATTGCTGGTAGGGTGGGAATATCTTGGACTTCAGAAAGTCATTTCTCACTGAGGCTTACTTTCAGCCCCAGTGAGTGAGAAGGAAAGCCTTTGCGTCCTTCCAAGGGAAGCCTTGAAATTCTCTTGGGGCAGTCCTGGACCCCTCGACTCTCTTGCTTATAAGAGCCCTGTCTCAGGACGTCCCTGGCCCTTCTTGGCAGCCATAGATAACACCTGGAAGGGTGTCCTGGGGAAGAAGTGAAAAGGAGAGAACTCTTGTGTCTGGGCAGTCCTCAGAATGGAAGGAGGGCAGTCAGGAAGTGTCTCTGGTGACAGCCAAAGGCCCAACAGGCTTTTTGATCATTCCTTTCTCTGTTTTTCAGAGTTGTCAAGGCAACGGAAAGGGAGCCTGCCTTAGAGTCCAGGCCCCATGGTGGGTGTGATGATGAATAAGAAAGGGGCTGCTAAGATGGGTGGTGGGGGATGCCTTTGATCCTAAAGGAGGGCAAGCAAATGGGGCCTGTCGCTGGATGGGAGATGGGGCTGCTTGAGGTAGGGTGCTCCCCTTCTCATAAGAAACAGCTCAGGCCCCAGCTGATCGGCCACATCCCACCCTCTTTGATTTGCTCTCCCACTCACCCAGGGTCATCAAGAGGCAAGAAGGTCCCCTGGCCTCTGTGGAGGCAGGGTCCCACCCAGGTGCTCACACCCAGCCCACGGGACCAAGAGCCCTGTGGGTCACTGCCGCTCCCTCCCCAGTACACACAACCCAGCCTTCCTTGCAGAGCCCCAGCCCCCAAGGCTGCCCCAGAGAGTTCCCAGGCCCCCAAACTGGCTCCCATCCCTGCCCAGGCTGGGCACAGCCTCAGAAGGTATATGGGGAGTGTGGGTTCTGGCACCAGCATTCAGTCTTCCGCCCAAAGTGTCCTCTCCCCTCCTTGGCCACAAAGCCTGGCTCTAGGTAGCTCTAGGGAGAAGAGCAGAGAGCCCAGAAGCGAGACCACCTCTTTACACCTTTTTCATACCTGGGGAGGAAGCCCCTAAATTGTGTGTTGGGGGAGAGTTCCTCTTTCCTCCAGCTGTCACCTGCCCTCTGACGGTGAGACGAAGAACTTCTTACACACACGCTGCGGGCCCCAGTCTGAATTGCCCAGCTCCCGCAGCAGCCCAGGCCCCGCCTCACCCCAGGAGCTCCAACCCAAACCTCTCCCACACGCTACCCCTAACCCCGGCCAGTGTTGGCTGCTCCTTCTGCACAGCAGCTCCCTGCACGGGTTGGGGACTCTCCAGGTCATTTCCCTCACTTGACAAGCCAGACCTGAGCCTGGGACACCAGCAAAACAGGGAACACAAAGCCAGAGAGGAGGATCAGAAAACCCAAAAAGTATTGTCATTTTTGTATCCATGTGAGTTTCGTTTCATTTCAAAAATTAATAATTACAGTATATGATTTAGTATGATTTTTATTCTTAATTCCATATGTTGGGGGCTTGTTAGCAAAGCACCAGAATCTTTTGCATACTTGGGGTCTGACATGGGTCCAACTCCAAACTGCTGTGTCCCTGAACTTCTGCAAAGGAATCTCCAAATGCCCTCCACAAGACGCACACACGTGGCACACTCACATGCTAGGTGTGATGAAATGAATGAGCCTGGGTAGAGAACCCACAGATTAGTGATCAATTGGTGCACTCACCACCCAGGTCCAGCCGAGGCCCCAGTAGAGCAACTTAAGCCTAGTTTATCATCAGAGTGACAAAGACACAGAGTAAGACTGGCTTATTTTCAAGTTCATTTTCTTAACCAATTAAAACAAAAATATTTTTGTTGAAAAATAAGACCTTCATCTGTACTGTCATCTTGACTATTTCAATAAGCAAATGATTAGATTTATTTTACAGTAAATTCTGTTGCCATTCTGTTGGGCAAGTTTGGAAATCCCCCGGAACGAGGAACAAGTGGCAAAGCCTGGGACGTGGCAGCTGAGTTGGGTCCCCAGGGGAAAGAGAGGAACAGCAAGTTAAAGGGTGATGTCTCGGTGCAGGAAAAGCACGTTATTGAGCTGTGGTGAATGACTACTGGGTAGATCAGATCACAACAGCAGCTTAGGCCTTAGAGCAAGAGATCACACTCCTGAAGGGCTGACCAGCCACACACCAGCTCCAGTTGAGATAGGTGGGAAGCCAGGCAGGAAGGGCCATACATGCAGGCTGAACCACCCAGCTGGAGCCAGCAAAAGCCAGGCTCTTGTACCCTTTGGGTTCAAATTCAAGACCCCCATCTGCCCCTTATGCCATCACCAGGGCTTTGGTTTGTTTCTCCCTTAGTCTCTCAAGTTTCTCAGCAAAACATTAACTTGGAATGTTCTGACCTTGTCTTGGCTGAGCCAGTGATTAAGAGGGCTAGTCCACAGCAGAGGCCACACAGCCAGGAGGAGAGCATCCCTGCAGACCAGCCAAGGCTGGAGGAAGGGCCTGCTGGGGTGAGAGTTGGGGAGTCACTGAACCAACTGCCATTGACTTCTGGGATGCCCCCATCCCTGTCCACACTCACCCTCATCATGCAGAGGCAGGTTTCTGCAGAGCAGGGAGAGGGTAGGAAATTGTAGGCTGTGGGGGAGACATACCACGGCCCTCTGCAGGAACGCCCCTGGGTCTGACAGGGGAGACAAAGGCCTCCCTCATGGAGGTGCAGATTTATGTCTAATTCAGGTGCCCTGAGTGTCAGGCTCTGTTCTGACAAGGTGGGGGACCCGCTTTCACTGCCACAAGATAACTTGAGATGTGATAGAAGACAGCAACCCCACAAACATAAAACTGTCCCATGTAAATGCCCTGTTGGGGGAATGTGGGAACCCCCGAAAGATGAGTAATCAGGTAGGGGCACTGGCTCTGAGCCAGATTCCCACATAGAAAAGGACGGCAGAAGCCCAGCCTGGCAGATGGGAACGGGACAGAGCAGGAGGGCTGGAGAGCTGACAAGTCGGGGAGTTGTGTTTTGTTTCTTTCCATTGTGTTTTGTGTTTGTCCCTCTGCAATGAAATCTCATTCTCAGAATGGTGGACAAAGGAATTTCTCATTTTGAATAAATCTGGACCTGCCGCCAGCCTGGCTGAGGGAGAATCAGTCAGGGGTGGGTGGGTGTGTTGCTGTTACTCCGAAGAAGTCAGTGACACATGCCGAACCTGCCAGGGCTGTCCTCACCTGCTTTGGGGCTGCAGTGTCCTTCAGCTGTCCCGATTGCAGCCCACTTGGGCTGAGAAATTACTCATGGAATATTTAAACCCGTGGCCATGTTTGCTGTCACCAAGGCAGGCATCCAGATTGTCCCCACAGACTCACTCAGCTGAACGTCCCGAACAATAAGCTATAGGGTTCCAGGGGCTGGAATCTTCCCGCACCCTCGCCCTTCCTCTGCTCCTGCCCCCAGCACAGGAGTGGCTGGATGGCAGCCAGGCCATGGGGATGAAGCTGGGGACAGAGTTTCCTGGGGTGACACTGGTCTTGCAGCTGGAAAAATATTGGCAGGTCCCAGGAAGAACTGCCCCCATTGTGGACAGCACACCAGGGCCACGTCCTGAGCCGACGTTTTTTACTGCAGGAGAATAGTGGAATGGGCATATTTCTCCCATTTCTGGAAGAGAAACTCAGCCCAGAGGGGCGGTCATGGATGAGGTGGCCTTTGGGGCTGGCTCTTTAGGGGAGGGAGAGTCCCCTCTTGTAGACCTTCCACGGACCACAATCCCTGGCATCTTCCTGACCCCAGGGATTTCTCAGGGGAGAACAGAACTGGGCTCAGTCATAGAGCTGGAGTGACTGAAAAATTCAGTTCCCTGTGGGGATATGGATGTCACTAGTGTTGGTCTTCCAGTACCCTCCCAGTTCCCAGTCATCCAGTCTCTACACTCCCCACCCCGAGTCCCAAACCCCAACCCCAACCCCCAGGCCACCAAACCAGGACTGAGGACTCTCAAGCAACGGTACCCAACCAAAAGTGACCTCCTTTTCCTAACATTTCAATGTCTTGCCCCTCGCTGGTCTGACAAATCAAACTGGGCAGATGTGTCCCTGGCAGCTAATGGACATTATTAATGTGTTACCATCTCTGTTGCCACGTGCCTTTTAACAGGGACCTTTTAGAGCCCAGTCCTTAACCCAAAGAAACATCTCTAATCGAGGGGAATGTTCTGGCACAGGCCAGGCCAGAGAGAGCCAGCGTGAGGCAGGGACGCCTCTGTCTACTGGGAGGCAGCAGAGGTCTGCCTGGCCTCGAGTTCCGTTGCCCAAGCAGACCTCCACCTCCCCTGCTGCAGCAGAGAGGGACCTAGGCAGCCAGTGGACGGGCTCATCTCTTTGCTGGGCTCCCAGTGGGGCCTGCGGATCACAGAGGCTGCCATGCCAAAGGTTTAATCAAATATTAAACATGGTCCGTAAACTTAAACCGACGTCATATCTGGAACACCACGTCCCTCCTTAAGAGCGCCTGGCTCTGGGGAAATTTCAGCTTAGCTTGGCCTGGGTGCGGGGCAGGGGCTTCTTAGTTCATGCTCCCTTGGGGGCAGGAAAAAGAGGAGGCAGGCAGGGACCATGGCAGGGGTGAGACGTGTGGCTTTCCTCCTCCATTCCATTATTCATTTCCCCTGATTTTTATCTAATCTCTCCCTGATTGTCCTGGTGAAACTTAATAGACAAAGTGAATTTTTATTACATCATCAATATAATCTCCAGCTAATCAGCAGACACAGGGGCCACCGCAAGCCCTATAGCTCCTCATCTGGCTTCATAAATAGTAGGAACAATCACTGCCATGCCCAATTCTTCCAGCTCCTCCCGAGAGGCCCTCTCCCTGCTGAGCCCCCTCCCCAGACCTATTCTTGGGGTTTCTTTCTTCCCACGGATCCCCCCCACCCATTGGGCCGCATTGCCAGTTGATGGAGACATCTTCCCCATTAGTATTTTTAGTTTTCTTCCTCCCAGCTTCAGCTGTTAAAATCACAAATCTGGGGCTTGTGTTTCGAATGCCAAAATAGCCTAATGTCGACTGATTTTGATTCTACTTTTCTCTGAGCTGGGACTATGATATGTCATAAGATATTATGTAATTGTGTGGATCACAGGACATACTATCAACCACGTTATATACCAGATTAAGTGATATGTTATACTGCACATATATAACCTATATATAAGAGTGTTTTAGTCATTTAAAGTTGAACCATGCATCTTGTGCACTGTATCATAGATGTTAAATTATGTATTTTATTTATATTATAGTATGCCTTCTATTTATATAGCATTTTAATCTGAAAAATACTTTCTTATATAGTACCTCTTTTTATCCCTATTGCAACCAGGTACAATTGATACCTTTTTTATAAAGAAAAATGAAAAAGGGATCATGAAGGAAAATTACAACCTGGTCAGATCCTGCCAGGATACGGCAGAGTGGCTCGGCTCAGGATGGGTGCCAGGAAGGCAGGGAAGGGGTCACCGGTGAATCAGGGATCGGGGCAAATGTGTACCTGCTGACCAGGCAGGCAGATTCGTGAGGCCTGGCCTGTGGGGCAGCCCCTGGCCAAAGGGCGACCTTCATTCAAGGAGTAGGAGTTTTTTTTCCCTGTCTCAAACCTGCCCAAAGTTAAATGTGCAAATGGGTGAGACTAGGCCCATGCAGTAACAGGAAGCTGCTTTCTCCTCTGCTGTCCAGGGTCCTGGTCATACTGCTCTAGGATGGTTTGGATTTCAGAAAACCAGCAAATGCCACTTATAGTCAAATCCTTTAGATAAAGTGAGTGATGAGGCTAATAAATCTGGCTTTGGGCACCCACAACAGCGTAGACTGTTTGGGAGAAGGGTACTCTGCTTCCTGCAGACAATCAGCACCAGCTCTTGCAGTGACTGGCCCCACTTCACCAGTCACCCCTTGATTCCTGAGGGGAGGGCTGTTTCCACACATCTGTTCAGCAGGTGGTCCGCATGTGTCTGGGGCTCATGCACAGGCCCCTCCAGCTTGGCCCTGATCGTTGAGGCCTGGATGTTGCAGGGCTTCTGGGGGTGGGCAGTGTTTAGTGCCTTGGACACTGCCTGCTGCAGAGGTAGCTGGCACACCAAGGATGTACTCCACATAGGAGCCACATGCCTGGGTCCTTGCCCCACCCTGGCTCCAGCTCTCCCATGGACCAGTGTCCTCACCTCCTTGCTCAGAGGCTGGGCCTTCTGCTCTCACATCACTGCAGCAACACCTACTCAACCCATTGCTTAGGGTCATTGTGAGGATCATATGAGAAGGGAAAACACGGTATAAAAGTTAAAATGTCCAGGGTCACTGTCATGCATCAAGGGTCAGCACCCCTATCAGCACCCCCATCAGCTCTGAGGGTCCGGCTCACTCTCAGAAACAGCACATAAGGGGTGGCACAAAGGCCAGAGGATGGGTGGGAAGGGATATTGGCAGTGCACCTACTACAGGACAGTGACACACACACGGACTCTCATTTGTTTTATCTCATCACATCCTCGTGATAAAGCTTCGACAGAGATGTCACTGTGCCCCTTTGAACGCCAAGAAAATGGAAACTCGGAGAGCAGTAACGACTGAGGTTAGACACTCCCAGATTGGTCATATGCTCAAGCCGGCCACACTTCCTTGACTGCACGCTCCCTTTATGGAAGTAAATAAAAAGATCATCTCTTACATCTCCCTCATTTTGCAGATGGGAAAACTGAAGCCCTGGGACATTACTGGCTAATGTTTTCTTAAATTATCACACACTGTCTTGTATGGAGGATCTGAAAACATACACACAGAGAGAGAGAGAGATGTGTACACATTTATGGAAACACAGAGATAACTCACACAGACACACCCTCATACAGATACACACATACACAGAGATTCAAAAATCAGTACACACAGACACACATAGGAACACACTCAGAAATAGGCATTCATACAGATACTCATATATGCAAGCACACACACACACACTCAAAAATGCAGATACATTCACAAGCACATTCATAGACACACACATATAGAAACATTCTGGCACCCATGAAGAAGTGCACATAGAGATACACACAAGGATCCAGATACATACCCTCACACAGACACACACACTCACATGCCACTCCTTAAAGACAAGGCTTAATTAACCACAAGGCCAGAGACACAATTTATCCACCTAACTTGTTAGCAAGAAGTAAAAGCAGCTGGTTTGGAGAGTGAGACGAGAGAGGCCCAGCTTGGAAGGGAGGCGGGAACACAGGGGCCCCATAAAGGCTTGGCCAAATCCTCATTAGAAGTCAACAAATAAACAGAAGGCATTTGCTGAGAGCACTCCCCCTGCAATCTCCCTTCTGCGTCAACCCACAGGATCTTGGCCAAATTTCTGTTCCTCTAACCAAGACCAAAGGCACGACCTGGAGAAATTTTGGGCAGGCTTTCCAAGAGCCACCCAGCCCCAGGCACTGGCTATAGACAGCTCTCATGTAGGTAAGGGGAGGCCTGTGAGCAGAAGAGGCAGCCTCCAGCAGGTGGCAACTGGGAAGGAAGGACAGGAGCAGGGTAGGTCTACAGCCGCAGCCTCTCCTGGAGACCAGCATTCAGGCTACCTCCGGCTGTGGCTGAGTGAAAAAGGTTTTTGTACACCCAACCCTCAGCCATTCACCCAAACCTGCTCCAGCCTGGGAGGCTCCTGTTGGCTCATGGGAACACATTTGAAAGAGATGGTGGCCCTGCTCAGCTGTATTAAGAGAATACACACACACACTCTCTCTCTCTCTCACACACACACACACACACACACACACTGAGCAAAGGGGTAATGGTGGTAAGGAGTTCACCAGGGAACAGGAAACCTATGGTTTTCTTTTCTTTAAAATAAAATCCTGAGGATCCAGGAATGAGTTATCTGTTTCCTCCATCTGCTGGATAAGCTGACCATTTGGAAGCTGAGTCTGTCCTGGGATGATGGGATAGCCTGCTTTCGCAGTACTAACTTGAGCTACATGTGCTGGACAGGAGACATGAGGGGTTGTCACTGGAGGTACTGTATGTTTTGCCCCGTCCTGTATAGACAAACTGTGCCAGGCAGCTGCAAGAGGTGAGGCTTGGTGGACACCTCTGGGGACTATGACACAGTGCAGGCTGTGGTGTGTCTACTAGAGGTGTGCCATGTAGATTCATGTTGTAGCCATGGGTTTTGCATTACACTGCATCCTGTGGTTCTGCTGGAGCGTGCACGTGTGTGTTAGTGCTGTGTGGGTCAGTGTGTGTCACGTGTGGGAGAGCTGTGTTTTCTACACTGGTCTGGAAAGAGAGGGGAGGATGCCCAGAGGGTTGTCTTCATTCCTCCAAGGCTGCAAAGCTCCCTCATCCTGGGACTTGCTATCTGGCAGAGCCCCACCCTTTCCCTCCCAGCTCAGGATCCAGAGGTCTCTCACACCTGGACCACGTCTGTCCACAGCCTGAATGAAGTGCTCTGAGTCTGACCAGGATCCTGGAATCGGGAGCCTCTTACTGCAGCTGCAGTGAGAACTGTACGTGTATGTGTGTGCATACATGTGCGTGGGTGCGAGCATGTAGTGTGCACCTGCCCACACACCACTTCCAAGTGAGTACACTCCAATCCCGGCCTGTGAGACCTGGGTGAGGAGATGAGGAGATGTGCGGACGTGTATGCTCATACGTGCTGAGTGTATGCAAGTGTGTGTGGGCTGTGACGGGCTCGGGTGGGCCAATTTTTAGTGACAGATTGTGTGTACGTCTATGACTACAGTTTCTACCAAGTGCATGTAAAAAACAGAAGAGATGAGTCCAACTCCCTGGGTGGGCACGCCTGCAGTTCTCTGCAAATGTGTGTGAGCGTGGGTGTCTTTTTGAGGGGCCTCTGGCCAGTTGTAGGGGAGGAGTGTGGGAAAAGTATGTGGGGAGAAAGGGCTCTGCACACGTGTGGTTGTGGGCAACCTAGTTGGGTAGGACGCTAAGTCAGACAGTGTCCTCCAGAGACCTCGCCACTTTCTTGGATGCACGGCTGGGCCATCTGTGGCATCTTCTCACATTCTGCCCACAGATTCCCTGGGAGACCGGAAGAAGAGGGGGTCAGCTCCCCAGAAGGTAGCCCTGAGGTCTCTTCTTGGAGACAACTGCAAGTGCAGGGCCATGTGTGTCTCTCTCCCTCTCACACACATATATGAGAGGGGAGAGAGAGACGGGGCAGCTACAGGAAAAGAGAGGCCCCTGCCCCACCACCTCCATCCAGGCTGGAGCAGATGGTGCTCAGACCCTACCAGCGAGGCCAGAGGCAGCACTTGGAAGCAACGTGTCCTGAGGGAAGGACCAGAGTGGGGCCCGGGGAGATGCTCTCTGACCAAATGCATCTCCGCTCTCCTGGGCCTGTCCTTCTGTCCAGAAACGCAGGGCTCCTGAGCCTAGCCTACATGTCCAGCTACAGATGATTTTTCTCTTTGCCTCATCTCTGGGCCCCCTGGAGGCTGAATTCAGCTACTTGGGGTGCAGGCACAAAGGCAGGCCATCCCCAAGCCTGGCCCCAGCCCACCTCTGGCTCCAGCTTGAGTCATTTTGCTACTAGGCAGCAAGAGGAAGGCCAGTCCTGCCTGCCCAGGAATCCCGGGATCTCAGGCACAGATCTGGCGGTTACCCATTCACTCATCTGGAGGCCCCACTACTCTTGCCCCTGAGGACACTACCCCCTCCTCACACCCAGGGTTTGGCTGTGTGCCTTGCCCAATGCGTCTGCAGCAAGCCGCTGTTGGGCACTGGTGCCCTTAGTATGCCCAGTCTTCCTGCAGCTGAGGCCGGACCCTGACCCTTCCCAGCATCTCCGAGAACACATGTGTCAGAATCTTCTGGGATTCTGGTGGGAAATGAACCTCCTGAGCTCAACCCCACACTTTCGAATTCCCTGAGGATGAGGCCAAGGAATCTGCAAGTTGGAAAGCAGCTTTAGGGGTCTCCATGCTTGTCATGCTGTCTGTCCCTGGAGCCCCAGGGTCAGCTCCCTGTCCAGGTTGTCAACAATGCTGTGGCTTCCTCAGGCCTCAACCAGATACCCCCCTGGGTATCCCTTAACTTCCTGTGGCTTGCCTCATGGCCCCTGGGGCTCAGCTTTCTTCCCTAGGGAAATGACAGCCTACATTTTTGGAACCATCTGCTTATGTCATAAAACCGATTCCTTAGGCTGTTGTTATAACTGTCATAACAGACATGTCTTCCCCACTTGCAGGAAGTGGATCCCAATCTCACACTCTTAAATTCTCATCCTCATGTAGTTACACAAGCACAGATACACTTACACACATACATACGTGCAAGCACACACACATACCCACATACAGGCCAGCCAGCTCCGCTGGTGACACATTACATGCAAGTTCTTTGTGTTCAATGGTGAAGCTATTCTGTGCCCAGCTGTGAAGTCGTTCCCCTGCTCAGCACCTCACACAGATTCCCAGCTCCTCCCAGCGCCCATTCAGTGAGGAGTGGAGGCTCTGAAAGCAGCACAAGCGCCGTGTAATGGGCAGCACTGAGGTCCAGCACCGCAGCTCTGCTGACAAGCTGTGTGAGTTGGACAAATCCCTTTACCTACTGGTCGGCCTCAGTCTCCCTGTCTAGCAAACAGGGATTTACACCCTGCCTAGATAAGCTGCTTGTGAACATGGAACGCAGTGATTTCGGTGGAGCATCTGGCAGTGCCTGGAACGTGGTGAGCCTGAGATAATTGTAGCTGTTGAACAAATGGAAAAAAAAAGAAGTAAAAGAGTTCATGACCTAGGACATCCCTGGCCTTGCCGCTCTTGCCCTTACCTCAGCCCTCCCTTCCTGGGAGGTAAGTCGCATCTCTGCACCTCTGCTCAGGCTCTTCCCCACCTGGGGTACCGTCTTCATTCCTGCTTCCCCCAAGCCAAGGCCTGCTTCTCTGCACAGACTGCGCCGAGCCTCCTCCAGGAAGCCTCTAACTGCTGCAGCCCCATCAATCTCTCAGAGTCCCCCAAGCTTCAGCCTCCCCGGAGCTTCAGCCTCCCCACCCAGCGGCGCAGACCATGTGGTAGCCTCTCTCATTCATCTGGAGGGAATGGAGGGGCCATCAATTGGTCCCCAGAAAAGACCAGTTGCTTTTTCAATACTAAGTTTATTGTAAATATTTTCATTGTCAATAGTATTTGTCATAGAAAAAATAAACAAGATGACAATGTAGCAAGAAGAGGACACCCATATTCCCACTCCCCAAAGGGAGTGAGCCTTTCATTCTAGTCCAGGAACTCCTTTGAGTAAGTCACTGGGCACCTGTGGAGCTCCATTTCTTCCTCTGGGGATGGAAATGAAATGAGTCACCTTGAAGAACACTTCCTGTTTCACAGCCTCTAACCCTATGATGTAAAGTTCATGCTGGATTTAGAGTTCAGATTCCAGGGTGGTGCAACCCTTGGAGAGCTCTTGGATGCTGGGGATGGGAAGGCATGGGAAGATTTGAGGGGCTACTCAGAGACCACAGTCAAAGGTGCTAAGTTCATGCAGAGACTGAAGAGTTAAAATGGAGACGGGTGTGATGGGGAGTCCTCATCAGTACTGGGCTCTAACCAGGTTCAAGGCAGGCAGTGGTGATGCCATAGAAAGAGCACTGGATTCAGAGCCCAGAGACTTGGGTTTTCATGTCTGAGAGCCAGGCAATGACCAGGGGCCAGGCATTTCATTCCTGGAGCTCAGAGCGTCTCCTAACCTGTAAGTCAAGAATAACAACACCGGCTTCATGAGTTATTATGGCAATTAAGTGAGAAAATGTAGAAACATCTAGAATAGTTTTGCATAATGGTAATAATCATAATCACAATAATAAGAGAGGAATTGTTAACATGTATTTATCATTTACTGTATCCCCAGCATGATGCCAAGTCCTCTAATGTGCTATCTCATTTAATGTTCCCAGTTTTCCTAGGGGAACATTTCAATTTCTGTTTTACAGACAAAGACACAGAGGCACAGAGTTTAACTGCCCTAACTTCCCAGGGCACAGAGAAAGTAAGTGGCACAGCCAAGATACCCAGCCATGCTCCCAAGAGTCATACGCTTGGGGAAGAGCGCCTGTGCCTATTTCGGTTAAGTACCCACATCCAGGGAGTAGCAGATCTTCATGACTGGGCCTCAACCTTCCTTAGTGTAGATGCCACCATGGAAGATCAGAGCAGCCAGCTTGTGAAGTTCAGTGGGTGCACAGCGAGCACTCAATAACGAGTGTTTATTTATTGCTTCTGTTTACAGCTCTATTCCCAAAGTGAATTGTTTGTTTAAGTAAGGAGCATTTACCTTTATTACAGTCATTGGTAAATAAAATTATATTTGCATTTCCACAAATATGTATGACTTTAATTAGTCTTGCAATTCGTACACAAGAGCCAGTCCAGGAAACACATTTATGAGCTCCCACTTCTACCCTAGGCAGAAGGCCTTCTCCCGCAAACACCATCAGGATTAAATAACTCACTCATTCACAAACAGTTACTGATCACCCACTCTGCCACTGCTGGAGTCACAATGATGACCATGGCACAGAAACCTCTGGGTCTCCTGGAGCTCACATTTTCATGAGGAGAGTCAGACAATAAATTAAAAATTAAAATTAAAAACCTGATCATAAGTGTTGTGCTGAGAATTAAAACATATAGGTGAAGTGTGACTGGGGCCGCTGTATACATGTGAGTGGGGAGGGCTCCTCTGAGGAATTGACAGTGAAGCCAAGATCCAAACAACAAGCAGACATGGCGGGAGAAGGCACTTCCAGCAGAGAAAACAGCAGGTGCAAAGGCCCAGAGGCAGGAATGGGCTTTGTGTGTTCAAGGGACAGGAGGAACACCAGTGCGACAGGAGCGTCCCGGGGTAATGGGGAGAATTAGCTGGGAGGGGCTGGCGAGGCAGGTTGTATCAGGCTCAGCAGGGGTGTCTGAATTGTTTTCTAAGGTTAGCAAGAAACACTGGAAGAGCCATGTTCTGATGTATGTTTCACAGAGATCTTTCAGCTGCTGTGTGGAGCCAGCTGCTACAGGAGAGCAGACGTGGAGGGGGACAGCCAGAGGAGCAATGATGGGGCATGGATTAAGAAGGGCAGTGAAGGTGCGAGAAACAGATGGGGTCAGGATGTGTTTGGGAGACAGGAGTCCCAGGACTTGTTGATGGATTGGGTGTGATGTGGGGAGAAAGAGAGGAGCCCAGGACGATTTGAGGCACTCAGTGCTGAGTGGGGCCATTTACTGGGAAGGAACGTGTTTTAGGGATGGATGATCAAAATTCTGATTTGGCCTTGCTAAGAGCGGGAGGCCTGTTAGATGTCCAAGGGAGGCATTAGGAAGGCAAGTGGATATATGATCCAGGAGCTCAGAGTGATGATCTGGGCTGGAGGTATAAATTTGAGAGGCATCAGTATGTCATGGTATTTAAAGTCATTTATAATAGAACAAATTAAACAAGACTTCCTAGATGTGATTATTGTTCCTCCTCAGTGTGGACTGAGCATCAATTAGGTCACAGACTGTGTGATGCACACTATGAGGTCATGCATGCGTGAAGCTTGGAACAGAGGATGCTGGGAGTCCTCCTTCCCCATGCCCCCACCCCACCTCCAGGCAGGTGCTCACCCACGCTGACACTGCCAGTCCTGCCAGCCCTCACTTGGTCATTAATGAATGAGATAAAGGAAACTGTTCCTCCTGCCTCAAATTGTCCTGCACCATCTAACAGAACTTAGCCCAGGTCTGCCCCTCCCATGCTCCCACCTAAATCCCTCATGCTGTAGCTCATTCCCTCCAGCCCTTGCCAGGGCCACTGATGCTGCCCTTTCTTGGAACATCTTTCCCAGGATGCCAAGGTTGCATTCCACGCAGCAGGGAGAGCGGGAACTGCTGTCCAGGGGTGAGTCAGCCAGATTCACAGTGGTGATGTAGGTCGCAGAGCTCCCTCCTCCCTGCCCCACTGCTGCGGCTGGAGCCTTCCCACCCAGCCTGCTCCACGATCCATGTCCTTGTGGCCCACATATCCCGACCCAGCCACCCCCGCCAGCCTGACCGTGCAGGCTCGTTTATCTGAACGCCTAGAAGGGAAGAGCCCCTTGGGAACTTCTCTTTGGCCCCCAGAGCCACGACCAAATGCCTAAGGCAGACCGCTGGCCTGTTTTCCCTGTTTTAAAGTAAAAAATACAATAAAAGCGACACACAAAGAGAGATGCTGCTGTTTTACTTACAAATGAGAGATGTAATCATTCCCCCAGGTACCTGGGAGGCTGTGGGCTGGGGCCAGGGAGCCAGTGGGCGGGAGGATCCTAGGGCCATAGGCACCCTCTCCACATCCTGCTGGGTGCCAGCAAGTGAGCGAGGCACTTGGTCCCCACCCCAAACTTCTCTTACTCACAGACATCCCAGAGCCAAGCCCTCCTTCCTTGTCACCTTGAGAGATACTCAGGGGTCTGAGCCCACTGTCAGGAGGGTAGTATTCAAATGCCCTGGTAAAGAATGATGGGGTGTCTGACTGCAAGGCTAGGTGGTGACAGAGACAGCTACGCACACATCAATGCATATGCACTGTTGTAATTGAGTAGTCATTAATAAAGCTATGTCTATTGTCCAGCTCTCTAATACGCCAGGCCTGCGCTGCCCATGAGACCTGATCATCATCTCTCTCCAACCTCACAGCAAGCCCATGTCAGCATGGCCAATTCGGTAGCTAACAGCGGCGTGTGGCTATTTACATTTACATTTAAATTAACTTTTTCCAATGTAATTTAAAAATCTGTTCTTCAGTTTTACTAGCCACATGCCCAGGGTTCAACAGCCACAAGTAAAGAGTGGCTACAGCGGTAGATAGTCTATGCTGTCTACATAGCACATTTTCTGCACGCCAGAAAGTTCTATCAAACAGTGCTGAGAGCATTGCATATGCACGGACTAACAAGAGTGCATGAGTGAAGACACATACATAGGCGTGTGTGACTGTCACTGGAATGTTCACGCATGCACAGCACAAGAGACACAGCTGTGCATGTGTTTAGGCTGTGTGTGTGCACGTATGTGTGTGCATGTGTGTGTGTGTGTGTGTGTGTGTCTTAGAGGTGCCCAGTCCTTGTCCACCACCCCAGGCATCCTGCTGCCTGAAGGAATGTCAGGAACATGAGCTCTGGAATCAAACTGTCCCGGTTGGAATGTGGGCTCTCCCACTTTCTAGCTGTGTGACCTTAGGCAAGTGGCTTAACTTCTCTGTGCATCAGCTTTCTCTTTATAAAATAAAGATAATAACAGAGCCATCATTGAGGGTTATTAGAAACATTACATGAGATAATATGTGCAAAGCTCTCGGAGAGGCTCCCAGCACACTGTGAGCTATTAATAAACATTAGCTGTTACTGTCGTTTCCAAGAGGCAGTGTGTCTGCTGCGCAGGAGCAGCCTTGGAGAAGAGTCTGCCATGTCGGGGAGGGCGTTGAGAACCCTGATGAGACCAAGGATTGCTTCATTCTCAAGCCTGCCACCGTTTCCTGAGAGCAGCAGGGTGGGGCGGGGAGGGAGCTGGTGGGAGCAGCAGGGGTCCCCACCAGCCAGGGAAGGAGACTCCACAGAAGAGGGGTGCTGGGGCGAGGAGGTGTCAGGAGGGGAGGCACACGGGAGGTGGCGGGAGGGACGGAGCAGGAGTCCCCGCCTTAGCGTGTTGTTTACAGCCTGGCTCTTCCTGTCGGGCGCTGGGAAACGTGCTGCTGAGTGAGGGAGACAGAACCCCGTGCGTAACTGCTTCACAATGTCAGAATTGCTTTCTATATTCGCTAAAGCACCAGGCCAGCTATTCCCTCACACTGCCCTCTAGGATCTAAAGTCTCACCTGGGAATGAGACCAACCCACAAGCGACAATTGGAATGAAAAAGAATCAGAGCAGAGGAGGCACCTGAGGGAATCACTAGTCCCAGGCAGCCATTTTAACACAAATCAATTCAACAGGTATTTGCTGAGTGAGTGCCTGCTCTGGGTAAAGACAGCGTTGTGGGTGCTTGGGGGATTCAAAAAAGCGAAAAGGCAGGAAGGAACCTCTGCCCTCAAGGTGTGGAGAGCCAGAGAGAGAGTCTCCAGGCCTCAGCAGCCAAAGGTGAGACGGCTCGGGAGACGATTACACACAGGATCCGGCATTTGTAATGGACTTTGAAGATGAGTGAGACCTTTCAGAGAGCAAAACAAGGTCCAGAGAGGTTGGACAGCTTGCCCAGGGCTACACAGCCAGTGAAGACCCGAGCCAGGTGCAAGGTCTTTCTACCATGGAGAGACAAGGAAAAAGGGATGCATCCCTAGGCACACAGTATAGAGAGCAGGGCCCCAGGGGTGCACACAGGAGAGACCAGATCCATCCCCTGGGATGAGGGGGCCGCCCTCCCACCTCGCCATCCCTCTGGCCTCCGGTAAGGTCCGCCCGATGCGGCGAGAGGCCGCCTGTGTTTTCAGACGCGGCCAGCAGAGGGCACCAGGACTACTGCACAACCCGGACCAAGGAGTTGGCCGCCCCCAGTGCTGGATTCAGCGCCTGGGACTCTCCGGGGCACCGGGCACAAATGTCTGCCCACTCACACAGCTCCGTGGGGTGAGCCCATGATGAGACACCAGGTGGGGGAGCCACGCCCGCGGCTTCCATGTGGACGGTAGGGCTCCACGGAAACAGGCCTGCTTGGACAAGAGAAATCCCAAGACCCTCCCAGATTGGGTGGCACCTCAGGTTGAATAAAAAAGTTTTCCCCCAGGAGGAGCTTGTGTCTGGTGGACATAAAATGAGTGTATTTTCTTTAGTTTCCTCTCAGATAAAGCAAAGGGAGGGGTTTCTCCATCTGTCACCACCTCCGGGGCTCATCCCCAAACCCCTACAGGCAAGCAAGGAAATAATATAAACAGCCCCTGTCAGGCTCACGTGTGGAGTTGGGGTCTGAGATGGTCCCCCAAAGACCTGTAATTTTCATGTCCTTTTGCAGAGGCATGACAGAGGAACCATGTCCTTTTACAGAGACCCGACCGGGAACTGGCCTCCCTGCCTTAATCATAAAGGCCATTTGAAGTTAGCCCTCGGGTTGCCCTTTTGCAGAAAGACACCCCCAAGGACTTGCTGGGAACTCCTTCTCTTGGATAGAGAGCACCATTCTCCTCCGAGAATGCCAGGCCCTCGGCATGTACACAAGGCCCCTTCAGTCCAGCCTGGGTGCGATTTCCCAAACTCCAAAGGAATGGGGTCCAAATTCGGTTTTTCTTCTTCCTGCTCTGAGAACCAGCCTATGTTTGGTTTGGGCAGTGACAGTTTGGAGATTCAAATGAAAGTCATGATCAAGGTGGTGATAACTGAGTGCACAGCAGAAAATGTAAGGGGAGAAGACAAATGCAAGAGGAGGAGGCAAATGCTAGGGACAAAGAGGCGAGGGCAGAGGAGAAAGCCCAGGCAAGGGCTGAGTGGCCAGAAGGGTCAGGAAAGCCAGGCTGAGGATGGGTGACCTATGACACCCGCCAGTCGTGCTGTGGGACAGTACTAGGGGATGTGTTACATCAGATCACATCTGTCCTCGGCTTTATGTGAAGGAACCTTGTGAGTCAGCTAGCACCCCCTGGCAAGGTGGGGCATGTCCTCTCTCCCTCCGCAGAGCATAGCTCACACCATTGGGAGGTGTTGTCCAAGCCTCCCTGCAGGCCTGGGAGTTTTGTGTGAGTGTGTGAAAGCCTGGGCCGCCTGCACGCGAGCCTGTGGCTTTGGGAGGTGGGGGTGATGGTGATGGCAGTGGGTGGAAGGGAGCAAATGCAAGATGTGCAAGGACTTGCTGCCCGGGGACCGGGGCCTGGGGCTTCTCCTATCTCAGGTGGGCCACCACCTCCCACACGCTCCATATCTGCATCTGTAAAATGCAAATAGCAATCTCTGCCTCACCCATCCCACACAGATGTTGTGATGCTCAGATTAGGCAAAAACGTGGAGAAAAGGCACTAACGAGCAGCACACAGGTGTCCTGCGTAGACCTGTAGCTGAGGACCCCTTGTCCAGGGCTGAGAAGATGACTGTCGCTCAGGAAGTTCCCTTTTGGGAGGGAGTAGGGGAGACAGAAAAGTACATAGAAGAGAGTCAGATTCTAGAGAAGAAAGAGTTTCCAGTCCTTCAGGTTCCAATGCACCATTTGCCCTAATGCCTATCCCTTGGGACTCTGAAGACCACAGGCCTTATCCCACAACCATTCTGGCCTGTGCAGTGCTCAGCTTTCCCTGGGGAAGCCTGTTTGCCACCCCACCCCTCCCATCACCCCTCCAGGGAGTATCCTCCCACCTTCCCCCATTGCTCTAAACAGCTGTGATTCAGAGAGAGTCATTTCCAAGGAAACCAACAACAACAACAAAAATGTCCAGGCGTCAGGGGAAATTTCAACCACAATGCAAGTGGTTCCAGAGGAGCATTGACAGCACCCAGGATGCAGCTTGGGCTCCCGGCACTGTCAGCACCAACCTCAGAGGAAGAGACATAAACAGGACATATGTGCAGGGGCGTGGGGAGGGAGATGGATGTTTCCCAAAAGCAGGAATTAAAGTTTTCAATAACATTTGTTGTTCAGCCACAAGGCTCTTGAGACTACAGGAACCCAAAAAGAGATCAGGAAAGGTTAGCAAGGGCCTTTTTACCCGGAAGTGAATCATGTTCTCTCTCGCTGCATGGCCAGTGTGGATCCAGGTAGGGATCTCCACGCTCTGTGATGGCAGGGTTCACCTGAGCAGGCTCCTCTGTGGCCTGGCCTCCTGGTGGCCGCCCCACTCCCCAGGGGTGCTCAGAGCTGGCTTCAATCCCACATTCAGAATGTGGCTGCTTACTATCTTCGGAGCTCACAGTATAGATAGACGCTGTTAAGTAATACACTTGTATAAATTACCTAACGGCCCATGTGTGCACACAGGGGAGCGTGCACCATGTCAAGTGATGGGTTACGTGAACTCTTCCTGCTACTCCCATGATCACTGTATGCTGATATGATAAAGGCAGCTCCTGAATTTTGCCATATGGATCTCAGAGTTGTGTGGGTACCGGGAGCTGCTTGGAAAGTCTGCAACCTCAGATCCCTGGGCCACTGGTCTTTGGAACAGGAGCAATTGTCTTCAGAATTTGTTCTGGACGATGAATTCAGTCTTATTTTAACATTTTGAAATGACTGACTAGGAAAAACCACAAAAAGACAATAAATAATGCCAATAAGGTATGTACCGTCGTGTAGATTTTAATCTAGAGAGTCAGATTCTGCCTGGTCCAAATCATACAGAGACATTATTTTTAATTCCGGAATCACCAATTAGATAATCCTCCATAGTCAGGGAGGATTTCCAGCATGGTATTCTATTGTTGGAGAAGACCTGGGTGCAGGGAGGCCCACCTCCCATCCAAGGCCACACGGCAGCTGGGTGCCTAGGACTAGCTGTGCCTTCAGACAGCTTCAAGGATGAGGAAATGAGTGCAGAGGACAGCTTTCCATCAGCCTGCTGTGTAAACGTAGCAAGCTTTCGGGACACGGCACCTCAGTTTCTCTTGCTTCTACTGGCAACATCAGGGTTCCACGACCTGGAACAGTCCTGTGCAGCCCTGGCCCCCGCTGGCTTTCAGAAGGGGTTCTGTAAACACTGGGCTCTGTGAGGCGTGTCACCTCGTCTCTAAGGCTGAAACCGACCAGACAATAGGCCAGAGCAGGAAGTGTCTGCATTCATACCCAGTCCTCTGCCTTCCCTCCCTTCTCTTCCCCTCCCTCTCTTCCCCTCTGGCCCTGGGGATGTATTTTGCATCCTTTAAATGATCTTGTTTATTCTATGTGTCGGAATATAGTTATCTGAATATTAATTATGGCTTTAGTGAAGTTCATCGGTTGAATGCAGGAATTGAGAATTCCTCCTTCACTTTCAGCCACCTGCTTTGATTTCTCTGTTTATCTGCTTGACTGAGCTGAAATCAGTTTCTGTAAGTGAAAGTCGGCTGCTTGGAGCAGATGTTAATGCTCAGAAATAGTGTACGGTCTGCTATTAGCATAAGTAGCATGATGCTAATAAATAGAGGTGTGCAGGGCTAGTGGCAGTGGTGCCGGTGGGGACCGAGGGACAGCGGCCTGCCCAGTGACAGAGCCTATGCCCCACCCAGAGGAAGAGGGAGAGCCGCAGCCTGGGTGCTGGACACCTTCTGCCCAAGCCAGCCCCGCCCTTCCTCCTCCCCAGCACCCCAGTATGCAGCCAGCTAGGGGCCGATGATTAATGACGGCGAGGACTGTAACCAAATTGTAGTGCCATTAGCACCAAGTCACAACTGACAACTAGATACATCATCTCTGAGCTTTCTATCCAGCTAACTAATTTAACTATGTGAATACGGGAAACGCTGCTCTGATGCCATAAGGCAAATATTGCCAATACCCGGGAGCCTGTCAGGAATGAGAGACGGGGAATCCATCAGGGCCCAGCAGCCAGGTCCACAGTCCTGGCTGGGTCAGCAGATCTGTCTTCATGGCATTTGCGCTTCAAGGCTCTGGAATAACTCCGCCATACACCCCACGGAGCCAGGACCAAATAATCCACCAAACCAAGCCCCCGAATCCAGGACCACCCCCACTGCTCTCCCCTGACATGGAGATGACAATGTTTCCTTCCAAGTCAGGGAAGGACAGATTTGGTCACAGCAATGCGTTTCTCCCCATCCCCGAATTTCTCCCCATCTCTGCAGCTCCCCACTTTCTCCGGGAGAGGGACTTGCAGGAGCTCTGACGAGATACAGGTGGGCCTCCGTTCTCACAGGAGCTGCTCCCGAAATAGTGAATGCAAATTGTTATTATCTTCTTTTTTGTCATTTTACAATGAATCTTATTTGAAATGTGCTGTGTTTGCTCATCAGAAGAGCCTTATAAGGAATCCTTTTAGAAATAAAAGAATCCTTCTGCCATGTGAATAGTTGCCCTTTAATTCATCTGCTTTATGAGCTTGGGGGCGCCACACAGCCATGTTCTTAAGCCAGCCCCTGAATTACCAGGTGATTTATTCTCTGAATCAGAAGGGCCCCCACTCAAATCACCCCTCTGCTGTATGGGCCAATGGCTGGGAAGGTTGGGGGGCCAAGACATTGACTCCATGTTAGAAACTCCAGATTCCCAAGTTTTTCACCTGCCATAGTGGAGGCAAAAGAGAGCCTAATAGGTTCTCTGTGGCTCAGCAAATCCAGTCTCCTCTCTGGGGTTCCCTACTCACCGTCAGGGAAATGAGGACAAGCTCGTGGGATAATGTCTGTGAACCAAGACAGGAAAACTCAAAGCTCTCCAGCAATGGAAGGAGACATTCGTGCGTAAGCAGCCGTGTACCCGCAGCCGCGTGCCTGGCTGAAGCACAAGGGCATGGTATCTGGAGTGGCTGGGCCAGCTTGCTGGAAGGCTGCATTCTGGAAGTGGCCGCCCACGCCAGTAAGCTCAGAAGACAGTAATGGCAACAACCCAGATAATTCTGGGAAATTTAGCTTCCATGAGAGAGATCCAGATAATGGAGATGGGAAGAAAGACTTCGGTGCCTGAATAATTGTCCAGCACCCCTCTTTCCAGGGCAGCCACTTAGACAAGAACTTTAGGTCACTGACAGTTACCTAAATAGATAATTCATGCCTCATGTAAATGGCACTTTCTCCTCGGAGAGGTTCTCTCTTCTCTTTTCTTTTGTGTAAAATTTGCAACTCCCTTATGAGTGCAGGAATTATTATCCCATTTGGCAGATGAGAAAACTGAGTTTGCATATATGTTGAATACGGGGCTGTTACTTCTATAGACAACATGCTACGTTTATTTCTGTCAGAAAATTAACACCATGTCACCTGACCTTTCGTTTTTTTTTAATTTTCTACTTTACCTTCCAGAACATAAAAAGTCAAATCCCTGACCCAAGTGATCTAATCTGTTTCTCTCAGGTGCTTGAAAGCATATATTTCCTGTTTCCCTCAAGGAGGCTATCATCATTTCTCTTAAATGTCTGGTCTTTCATCTGAATGCTATTTCAGATGTTAATGGGGTACAGTCTCCCCAAAAGATAGCATCCATCCCTCCATCTGTTATTCCACAAACCCTGGGCGAGGGTTACAAAGGTGACTGCGATGCAGTCCCTGTTCTCCAAATGCCTACAAAGAAATAAAGTACAAAGCCACATTTCCCCAAACTGCCACAGGAACACACATTCAAAGTGCTGGGATGTTCAGAAGAAGAAAGGCTGTCTCCTGAGGGGCTGACTTGGGGAGCTGCTGCACGGGGTGTCCTTCGATCCTGGCCTTGATGAATGGATATGATTGTGAAATGCAAAGATCAGCAGAAGTGCCCTCTGCAAGGAGAAAGCGATTTGAGTAACAGCAGAGAGGTGCTAGGGAAACAGTGCAGGGCCAGGTAGGCCGGCGGCGGACCCCCAGTGGACATGGTGGAAGGGGAGCTAGCATAAGCCATCAAGGGTCTGGACCCAAGGCCAAGGAATGTGCGCCGTAGGCGATGGACAGGGACACACCCTCATTCCCTTCCTTGAGATTTCTCAGCGTTAACAGACCAGAGATTAAGACCAGAGTTAACAGGGAGATCCTGTTGAGGGGCCAGGGCAGGGCCTCACTCTCTCACTACCCACAGTGACCAAAGCAGACCAGTGCCCTGCCTTCTCACTGTCCTGCACCCAAGGACCCTAACTGCACCCCGATCTCAGGGTGCTAGAGGTCTGGTCCCCTCAGGCTCAGCTGCATCCTACATCCTGAAAGCCATGATGGAACGGCCCCTCTATCCTAGCACAGGAGAGTGCCACTTCCATGATGGAAATCCTCCATTCCCAAACTTCTCACCTCCAAAGACACTATTGGTTCCACCCACCCCACCCCACCCTCAAGTCCTCTACTTTCTTAAAGGTTTTGCCTTTAAAACAAACTGCTGTTATTAAATAAATAATTGATTTCCTTCCCCATTTTTTATTAATCAAAGGCTAATCAGAGCTGCAGATCGGCATGCGACAACCAGTGTTGGCCACACGGAGTGGATATAATTCTTGCTAAAAGCAGCGAGGTGCTATTTTTGTTTTCCCCGTGCAGCCTCATCAAGGGGACATGTGCAATTTCCATTAGGCTTTGTGAAGCATCAAGGAAGAGCTGGGACTCTGGGACTCCAGGGTGGCAAGCTCAGCTAAACTGTCCACACCCTCAAGGGACCTTGGGGGGCTGCAAAGAGGCAGTATGAGAACCAGTTTCCTGCTCAGTGAGGAGCAGCTGGAGGGGGCCCCGTTGAGGCTGGAACCTGGGATAGAAGGGTCTCCCAGTACCTGCAGAGGTTGTCAGGACAGGCAGCTCCGGCCTCAGAGGGCTGCTCTGGGCAATGATTCAAGCTGAACCTTGTCCTGGCCTGAGGCTGAGGATCCCCAGAGCCACCGACAAGCCTGTGACCTCACCCCATCTTGCTCTCCCATGGGTGACTCCCACCCCAGCTCCTGCCTCAGCAGATAAGATACCTGCTTACCCCACCCCTCCCTCACCTGTGCCACCCCTGAGCTTAAAGATACTACTGGCAGCATCAGGGTTCCACGACCTGGACCAGATTCTTATCAGTCTTTTTTTTTTTTCTAATCCTGCTGACTTTTTTCCTCCCTTTCTCTCTCTCTCTCTCTGTACTTATTGATCCCAAATGAGGAAAAAGTCTATTAATCCTAAACCCAGAGAAGATTAGAGATAGGGCCGAAAGGGCTTGTCAGGACAGAGCTGCACGGGCATTATCTCCTAGGAAGGTGACCACGTCACTAGCAGAAGGAGGAAGGAGAACAAAGGAAAGGAACAGAAAGTGAAACAAAGAGTGGCCATCCCAGGAAGCAAATGTGATCCCTGCTCCATCGGACTGAGGGGAGCTATCCATTCCCAACTTTGCACCCACCTCTTGATTTGGGAGATGGAAGCTGGGGTGGCAGGGGGTAGGGGGAGTGGGGAAATACAAAGATGATTATAACCCACCCCCATTCTTAACGTGTCTTGCTGGGCAGGCAGGAGCTGGTGGATTTTCTTCTCTCCTGGGGCCACAGAGATTTGGCTCTTGCTTGGAGTCACAATCAAGAAAAGCACGGGGTGATGGCATGGCTCTATACAATGTGGAGCAGCCTACTCTGACTGCTGAAGCCAGATGACCCACCGGAGACCTTAGGCAAGTTCCTTAGCCTCTCTGTGCCTCAGTTTCCTCCCCCATAAAACAGACACAATCATTGCAACAGCCTGATAGAGTTGTGGTGAGAATTAAATGAAGAGCCTGTGTACGTGTCAGTCTTATTATGAATAAATACTTTTTATTATACTTTCACCCGAAGTGCAGGAAGGCTGGACTGTGGCTGGAAGAGAGTCTGACCGGCTATCATCTCTGCAGGATGGCCTGGGTAGCGCGGTCTCTAGGGACAATACAAACGTTCAGCAGTGCTCCAACGCTGATGTAACCAAAGTGTTTGGTTCTGTGCGGTGGCCATTGTCCGTTCTATGAGTGGACCACACAAAACACCTCAAGGACCATTCACAGTAGCCCCTCGGGACCAAGCTTGCAGGTCTCAGCCCTTCTGCGTCTTGCTCTGCACAGAATCAGAATCTCTGTGGGTGAAGTCCAGGCACCTACATTTTTCAGGGAGAGATATGGAGGCCAAGGAAAGTCAGATTCCAGTCCAAGCTCCAGTGGCTGTTGGGTGGTAGCTGGTTGCTGATACCCCGTGGGAATAGAACCCAGGTTCCTGATCCCCTACCAGCACCACGTCACACTTTCCCTCAAAAAATTCCTCCCTGGCTTGTCTAGAAGTCTGCCAGTTGCTTGCAAAGCAAATCCAAAACTATTGGCTCCCCTTGGCTGTAGGGAGGCCAGGCAGCAGACTGTCTCCCCTATTGGAGCTTCCTTTCCTACTGCCAGTCCCCCAGCTTCCATTCCACTCACCAGTTTCCTCCATTTGGGAGCTGGTGCTGAGCTACTGGATGTGCCCTGGTTTGCATGCTCCTCCACGAGCTCCCTCACGCAGTGGGTGTGGTATGCTACATCCTGCCAGACCTGAGCTCCTTGAGGTCAGAGACAGTGTCATAAGTACCTCGACCCATGCAGTCTGGGTCAGAGCAGTGGACAGATAGTGTGCCTCTGTGTCCTGCTCACCAGGCACACCTCTCACCTCTCAGGCCCTGAGCAGAGGCCCATTGGATCAGAGGAAGAAGTCCAGGTTACCCATCCAGGCACTTCCTGAGGACCAGATACATGTATGATCTCATCTATTCTCCCACAGATGCAAGGAGGCTGGTACTATCACCATCCTCATTTTACAGATGAGGACAGCAAGGCACAGAGCACCTGAATGACCTGTCCAGTAAATCCCCAATTTGAGACCTTGTTTCTTAAACCTTTAGTACACCACCTCCACCTGGGTCATCCTACCCTAGAGCCTCCATCCTCTGGGAAAGTAGCAATTTGGGGTAAAAAAAAAAAAATAAAGGAATGAGCTAAGAGCAGATGGTTTGTTTACTGTTTATTACCTACTTGAAATTATGACAATTAGCCTCCAAGTTACCAATTTACAGAAGAATAACAGCAAAAAAGGATACTGCTAGTACCTCCACCTGGTATAGTGGAGGAAAATGCTGCTGAACTAGGAGACTGTGGTGTTGAGGTTTTTCAATTATTAGTATTGTTACTACAAAAACAATACATGCAGTCAGTAACAAGTGCAAAGGGGTATACAGTGAAGTGTGATTCTCCCTCCCACTCGAGACCCCATCCCAGTCTCCAGAAGGTGCAGTTTCCTGTGTATTCTTCTAGAAATATCTCACGTACAGGCAGGCACACACAAACACACCCACACACACTTTCTGTTGTGGAAACTGGAATGTGCTCCCCACACTGCCACGCACTTTGATTCCTGGCTTTGCAACGTATCTTGGATCTTTCCAAATCAGCATGTATATAAATCTACTTCATTCCATCTAGTAGCTGCATAGTATTGCATTGTCCAGAAATTCACTCATTGCCATAGCCAGACCCCCACTGATAAGACATTTAGGTTGTTCCTGGTTTTGTGTCTTCTTTTATTACAAACCACAGTCAATATCCCCGTGAGCATCCACTCCATACATGTATAATTCTACCTATAGAATACATTCTTGTAAGGAAAATATTTCAATAGACATAAGCATTCTACATTTTGATTAATATTTGGCTCCAGAGAGACTGCACCAATTTAAACTCCCATTAAATTTTCTTTGTTGGATTTTCCATTTCCTCAAACTCCTTACTCACATTATGTATTATCAGAAAATGCTTAATATTTGCCAGGACGTGAGTTTCAAATCTTCCCCTGATATTAGCTAGCTGTAAGACCTTGAACAAGTCACTTTGCTTTCAGGGCCTCAGTTTCCTCACCTGCAAATTGAAGGTCAGGAACCTTTTTAGCTCTACTGTCTGTGATTTTAAGTATCTATCAAGTGTCTGCAGGTGTTAAAACTGTGCTAGGACCCATGAGTTCTCCTAGCCCGAAAGAACTTAAAATCTGGTTGGAGAGCTAGAACATACCCAGAGAAAATTTAAGGAGCAACTTGGGATAGCCTGAAATCAAATGCAGTGCAGCTTAGTCTGTGGGCCTATAGAAGGTCATGGGAAAGTGATCAAAGGCCCAGTGGCCGGGACTGTCATTGGAGGAGGTAAAGCATGTGTGGAAAAAGGAGGAAAATGCACAGAAGGGGTTGACTGGAAATGAAAAGAAGAAACATCTTATTCCACCCCACAGCCAGAGCCTGGAAAGCCAGCCTGCATTCTCTCTCCCCAAACCACCCCACAGTCTGCTTGTTTTTCCACCACTGACTGAAACTATGTGAAACATCAGGTTTGTCTCAGAGCGTGGTTTGATGTTCCGGTTCAGTGAGGATCAGTTCTTGTCCCAGCAGCTTCACTAAGTACTGAGTTCTTTGTGGAAACATCAGTTCAGTTTACTGTTCTGGGGGCGGGGGGAAATTTACTGCACATAAACCTTGATTACCCCAAGTTCTTGGAAAATGGAGGGTTCTAATTAATTTAGTTTTCTGAGTAATGGAGGGTAAAAAGGGTTTGGGGATTCAGCTCATTCCAAGAATAACTTTAGAGGCTCGAGCTCCTCTCCTGCTTGGGTCAGTCTGGGCTGGTGACCCTTCTCCAGTGCTGGATCCAAACTCACGGCCAGCACTTCTCAGGTCAGTTCTGTGGTAGCTAAGTTGATATCAGGGAGTGCAGCTGGCATTTCTGGCTTCTGGTGGGCTCTACAAAGCACAGGGCTTGCTGTTTTCTTCTTGATCATTGTGCTCGTTTGCAGGCGATTTAGCTTATATTCTTGCAAAGAGCATGGGGGCAATGGGAAAACCATCGCATAGGTTGAGGGTTCTGCTAAATTGATGTTATGTTATTTGGGGCTTACGTAAATAAATGGCATTGGCCACGGTTTGTTACAGCTGGAGAGGCTCCTGGTTTACTGCCCATTTTATAGATAAGGCAACTGAGGCCTGACATGTGGGGTGGCTTGTTTCAGAGCTCTCAGAGAATCGGTGTGGTGACCACACCTTGCAAATCCAGGCTTTCATAATGGACAGGTTATGTGACTTACCCAAGGTCCCACAGCCCACGAAGGGTAGAGTTGGGATTCAAACTAGGCCCCATTGACACCAAAGCTTCTCCCAAGAAGTTCCCAGAAAGTGCAGGGACCCCTTTCTCCCTGCACTTTAGAATCCCTTTGTCAAGAAGGATGCCCAGAGCTTGCATTTTAAACCTGACATGATCCTGAGGCAGGTTGTGGTGTGACAGGAGCTTCTCTGCAACAAGCTGCCTTCAACGGTTCCATTAAAACATCATTCTTATGGAATTATCCTACTTTCACGCAGGTGGCTTTAGCCCAGGTCACTCACCTCCCAAGTGCTGAGTAGTACTCACTAGGGGAAACTTGAAAATCTAATACCTTTCTGGCCCCTACAGGACAGAAATAGGAAGTCACTAGGAAAGAAGGGGAAGAAGAGGAAGTCACTAGGGAAATCAGAAAATACCTTGAGACAAATGAAAATGAAAACACAACATACCAAACCTTATGGGATGCAGCAAAAGAAGTACTAAATAAGTTCATAGCAGTTAGCATTGACATGCTTTACTCACAGCCAGGCAAATGCAAGTCATCTCCCCGAACACAATTTTTGTCTCCTTTAAGGGTTGCTTGTGGGTTGAAAGAAAATGCATCCTCTAACACCCTTATAGGATGCCCCACACTGAGACCAGGAAATGGTCCCAGCCTTGGCCCTGCTACCATCTGGCCATGTGACATCTCTTTGCTGCTGTTCCTCCAGAGGTAAAAAGATACAATAATTTCCACCCCACCTACCTTCCTGGACTGCAGGGATAATTGAGGTCAGTGGTGCTCAAACTTCAGTGCACCTCAGAATGCCCCGAAGTTCTCGTTAAACACAGTTGGCTGAACCCCACCCCAGAGTTTCTGATTCCAAAGAGAAGTAAGGAAGGTTTAAGAATTTGCATTTCTAATAGAGGCCGACAGGGTCTTCCTGCAGGTCGCAGCCACACTTTTGAGAACCATTCCTCTATGAGACTGTGAACAAGGGATCTTGTGAAAGGGGTTTTTAAGAATTATTTTCGATTTTGTAAAATGCAGGATCCTTCTTTAAAGCTGAAAAGTACCATTTCCTCCCTTCCGCATCATGTCTGATCAATGTAAATGTTCATAAATCCCATTCTCTTGTCCAGGAAGCTATGGAAGGTTGACCTATCGGCCAGTCACCAAGGGACCCTAATAGTCCTTTCCTTCCCGCCCCTCTCCTCTCCTCCCTCCCTTAAGAAAGGTCAGCTCTAGAAACCAGAAGATTCTCCCCAAGAAATGTGAAAATATTTGCTCAAGTTCACAACCTGCTTGCCCTCCACCCTCCACCCTCCACCCTCCACCTGCACAAACCTAGCCACAGACACAGAACCCATACCTATGCAGACATGCCGGGCAGCTACCACTCCCCTCCCCACACCCCAGAAAGTCCCCCCAAAGGGCGCCAGGAACACCGCTGGCTCCCAGTCTAGGCGTGGCCAGGCCTCCTCTAACACGGGGCTATTGTCTGGAGTTAGAAGGAAACACATTAGAAAGGACTCCCAGAAGTCATTAACCCCAAATAAGAAAGGCCTGTTGTTGGTTCCTTCTGGTGAAGACAGATGTGAAAGGGCAGGGCCTCTAAAAAGAGCGACAGGCCACCGTCCCTCCAGCCGGGCCAGGGCAGTGCCATCCTCAGAGGGCGTCCAGGGGATAGGGAACCGGAGCTACCCTGTGGTCAGCTTAAGAGGGAAGAAAGGGGGAGGCAGAAAAAGGGATACCAGAAGGGTGGTCTGCTGGCCAAGCAAGAGGCCCCTAGGAAAGAGAGAGAGAGTTAACAAAGGAGAAAGGAGGAGAGCAGGCGGCAGAGGAGAAAGAGAGGGCCGAGGGCCAGACGCTTCAGGGAGAGGAAGCGGGACGCAAAGAGCGAAGCGGGAAACCGAGAGCGGGACTGGTGCAGCCGCCGCGACCCCCGCGCCCCGGCCCAGCCCGGCAGCGCCCCCTTCTCCTGCTGGGCGCTGCGGTCGGTGCCGGGAGCCACGGCCGGGGCGGGGAAGGCGTAAGGCGCAGCTGCGCACCCCAGAGGCCCGCGGCTGGCGGCTCGGGGGACGCCCGGCGGGGAAGCTTGGGCTGTGGGCCGCTCCCTCCGCGTCCCAGCCCTTAATGGCTTGGTAATTGATTGGCCCCACGTCCCGTTTTCACCGCGGGCGGCCGGCGCCAGAGGTCGGCTAATATCAATATTTCCCACGGCTGCTCCGCGGTGTGGATCCTCCCGCTCCGGGGCTGCCCCCGCCAGCCGAAAATTTACCTTTGGTTTAACAAGAAGTGGGAGCTGAGTCAGGGATTAGGGCGCGTCAAGTCAACACAAATAAAAAAAGTGGAGAGGTGGGAACAGGAGAGAACATTCGTCACTGCGGGACGATCAAGACAGCCTGGGGTTAATTGTGGGAAAGAGAAGGAGAGAGGAGGAGGCAAACAGAGACAAGGATTTTAAAAGACCCTGGACTCCTTATTCCTGGAGTTGGCATTCGAAGCCATCTGAAATCAGCCATTTTCCTTCTTCCCGCCCACCTTATCACCCTCGTCCTACCACCCACCCGCCAGCACCAAGACCACAGGCCCCTTCAGCCTGACTGGCTTCCCTGCCTGCCCTCTCCGAGATGGGTATCTGGTCGTATCTTAAGAGGCCTTTTCTCTCCAACCAGATATGACTCATTCAAGGCAGGGAGACGAACTAACATTTATGGAGGTATTGCTGTATGCCAGGCACTGTGCCTGATGACAGTCAAATATTATCTCATCTAACCCCCTCAGAGGCTCCATGGGTGCGGGGCACAGTGCCTTTCTGGGATATCCATGGCATCCAGGCACCTCATGAGGCTCACACACAGAACCATCTGCTGGGAGGCAGAAAGCATGGACAAATGAGTGGCAGTGACATGCAAAGGGCAGACATTTTGGGGGCTCAGTGAGCCTGAGTTGCAAGAAGCCACATGCTCATTTCTCCACCACCCTCCTCCCACCTTCACCTCTGTTGGCTGATTAACTGTAAATGGATAGATCAGCGGCTGTTTATTAAAGACAGTGTGGAGACTCAAGTTCCATGGAAAGGCAGGACCAGAAGGGACTGGTGGCATGAGAATTTGTTAGATAAAGGACTGGGAAGCCTAGAAAGCTCCATAAACGGGCTCCTCTTAGCAGGCCATGAGGTCTCAAGACCCATTCCACTCACAGCCTGAGCTGCAGGATTTGCCGGTGGGCGTCCTATGATAGGCCTGAATTTCCCAGAGCCAAGCATGGGCCCGAGTTTTGCCGCTAGTTCTCCCAGCAGTGATACTCCCCCGGCAAGCCTGTCTCCCCAGCCGGGGTCACCAAACTTCTTACCCTTGGTCAGGATTACAGGCTCGTGGCTGAGGCTCCCAGGGTTAGAGACACGTGGCAGGTACTAGGTGCTGAACGATGGAGCTTCTTCCTTGGGCCTGTCTACCCCTGGAGGGGTGGTAAGAGATGTGAAGGAATTTCCTGATATCCCAAAAGAACATCTGAGGCCCGTCTGAGCCCCTCTCCTGGCCCCAAGAGAGACCTGGGGAAGCATGAGAATGGATCCATGTCAACTGTCACTTTTCGAGACATGCCCAACAACCGAGCCTCTGAAGACTTCTGGATCCATGTGGTCCCAGTGTCTGTTCCTCATCAGATATAGACTATTGGAGGGTCCTAACCAAGTCCACGTGAATGTGTGCCCAGCCAGGTGGTGAGCCCCTCAGGGAAACAGAAAGGGGGAGCACAGAGTGCCTACCCCACCCTTCTCCATGTGGTTGTGGCCAACAAATCTCTCTACTGCCAAATGATCACAGAACAATGCAAGGAGACTTGACAAAGAATATGGCCCCCTGGTTCTCCACACTGGAAATTCTGCAGAGTTCAGAGACAGAAGCACTCCAAGTCAGGGGACTAATGGGGGATAGTTTCATGGGGGAGGGTGGATGGGTGGGGAAGGGGACAATACAATGCCCAACTCTCTTGAGGCAGGTCAAACCAATGGGGAAGCCTGGGAGATTGGGTGCCACCCCACAGGGTGGGCTCAGAGAAGAGAGAAGGAAGCCAGGGAGAAGAGCTGTGGCCCAGGGCCTCCAGAGGGCTCTGCTGCCCTGTTAGCAGGTGTGAAGGAGTGATGGGACCCCTGGAGCTCATCTCAAGCAAACAGCCCTGCACCCATGGAAAATTCCCCTCATTGTTTCCTCAGCTCTCCTCTCAACGTGTCTATTAATGTGACAAGGATATTGCATTTCACAGGCTCGGTTCATTGCCCCCAACTGACATGCACTCGTGTGTGTGTGTGTGTGTGTGCACACACACACACACACAGAGCTATCCAGTCAGACCTGGCAGGGTCTCAGTGGAGAGATGGCAACATTTTCCCCTTAGAGACAGTTCCTTAGTCCTAATTTCAGTCCCTCTTCTGTCTCAGCTCCAGCTGGGTCCTGGGCTGGGGCCGGGCTGCAAGGAGATGCATGGTCCCTGTCATCTGGAGCTCACGTCTGGCACAGGTCAGAGGCAGAGAAGAATTCACGATGGTCACTATGCTAACTCTTAGATTCTGTATGACAAGATAGGGAAAGAGAGGGACAGGAAGGAGCACTGCGTGTTGCACCAGTCAGGACGAGGTGGGACTCATTTAGAAAATAATTTAAGAGCTGTCCTTTACTGAGGCATTACTGTGTGTACTGGGCATCTGGCTTCTGTTATCTCATTCAACCTTCACATGTGCACCAGAAGAAAGGCCCCATTTCTCCTCTCCTATTAGACAAATGCAGAAACTGAGGCTATGGAAGGTTATGAGCAGGGGTTAGCAAGCATTCCCCACTCTTAAACTCACTGGGTGCTGAGTGACGGTAACCCGCTATAACCAGATATGGTGGAGGTGGAGGAGGCAGCAAAAGTTCCTTCGAGACTTAAGAGAACTAAAGAGGGAAGCTGGATTTTTCTGTACCTACTCAGAAGATGCATGAGATAGTGTCCCCTGCTCTCTGTGACTGTCACTCCTCAAGCCCTCCTGCCTGCATGGCAGGATGAAGGACAGGCTTTCACAGGCAGACGGGAGAGGCCAGGGTCACCGCCGCCAAAGGCTCGCCCGGTGCTGCTCCTGCAGCCCAGACGGCTGCTCTGATCCTCCGCTGAAAATGTCACACAGGAGACAGGCACGCTCTGATCTTCAGAGGGCTGTGGTGCATCTGTGATGACATGTGGGCATCAAGATTTGCATATTTATTATAGATAAGCTGTCAAAATGTATGTTGTCAATTTCACCTTATACTCCAGATTTAATGGTGCGCGTAGAGGACAGAAAATCTTTAATATTAATATTAATATGATTTTAGATTATAAGACTGCATTGTAGATATCAATCAGCGAACCCTTAAGGACATGTCACTCAAGTTGATATAGTTTATAGAAAATTAATGTAATCCATCCTGTATGATCTATTGCAGGGGGCATGAGGAGAGAATAGAGAGTGTGGGGGGCTTGGGGCGGAGGGCTGGGGGACCATTATTACTTGCCACAGTTCTCCATACGTGCTAATTTGTGTTCGTGCCTGAAACATCAGAGAAGGGAATCTGCCGATCTTAGACTTGGCACGGACCTCAGAGATCAGCAGCGCCAACTCTTCCACTTTGCTGTGAGGAAGCGAAGGCCCAGAGAGAGAGTGATAGGGCCACAGTCACTTGGCTAGTTGGTGGCAGGTGTGGTTGAAGGAGGCTTCAGGCCCCCCAGTGTATGTCTGTCCCCCAACCCCCGATACCCTCCCCTCCCCCACATCCCATCCCCTAGGCTGCTTGGGCAGATTGCTTCTTCATCTGTTTGGAAGGATCCTGAGGGACCCCTCCCCATGCCAGGGTTTTGGAGGGCCTTGGCAATGTGCAGAGGGGCTTTCCTGATGATTGCAGAAGTGTCAGGAAAACCCCAAAGTCCCCACTGTCCATCAATCTGCATTCCAAAGCCTGAGGCCCTGGCATTGACACTCTACTGAAATCATGGACTGAACACGTACTGTGAGCATAGCAGTGTGATAGAGACAGAGGGACAGCCCAGAAATACATGATATCATAAGACTGTCCTCTCTGGGTAAGAAGGGAGAATCCCCCAAATGTCTTAGGATCTGAGTGCTCTGCCCAAGCCCTCATAGGCCTAAGGGGCTTTCAAAATGGGCTTTTTCGTTACAGGAACCAGCCAGCTAGACAGACAGCACCAGTGGCTTCTAGGCTCCCGGCTCTGCTCTCAGGCCCTGTTATTCCCCTACCCACCCACCCACAATCAGGAAAAACACCTTTTTTTCCATATAGCAACCCGAAGCCTGTTACCCTCTGCCAGCTGGGTCAAGTGGTAATCCAGAGACACAGCTCCAAAACCTGCTCTTTGAATGGAGCAGCTATAGTGCAAAGCTTGCTCAAACAGTGCCTCTCCGGGCCTTCATTTCTACATTCATGAAATGGGAAGGAGAAGACATTCCCTATTTAACTCATGCCTTCCTGGGAACTTGCTCTGGAAAGTGCCAAGTGCACACTGCACTCTGGCCTGGTTTCTATGCCTCTGGCCTGGACCCCTGCTCCCCCGGCCAGGCCCAGGGTCCAGCACATGGGCAGAGAAGAGACACTGTTCCCCAGAGCTGGGGCCAGGGGAAGGAGCAGCCTATTCTTCAGTAGTGAGGCTCAGCCAATTTAGGGGCCCCGAGCTTGGGGTGAGAGAATGCAGCCCTGGCAGCATGGGATGGCCTCCCTCATCTCTAGGCCTTTCCACCTTGCTTGGGTAATGCAAGCTCTCAGGAAGCCCCAGTCTCCCCCAAGGAGAAGGTGGTGACGTCCTGGTGCCTGAGTGACAACAGCTACCCTCTCCCTCCAGTTTTCCCAGGTCTTAACAAGGAACCCCTAGTCTCCCACCAGTCTGCCAGTTCAGGAATCTGCTTCTGTCATTCCAGTCCCTTTTCCCAGCCCAGGCCCCCTGCCTCACTCCCTCCCAGAGGACAGGAATCAGGAAAGTCCTGGCTGGGGCAGTTCATGACCACTAGAGTTTATGTAAATCCACACTGCTTATCTGAAGTAAGGCAGTGCCCAGCGAGCTCCATCAATCACAGAGGTGCAGAGCATATGCGAGCCAAGGCCCAGGCCACTGTGGGGGACGCTTGCAGCAGGGGCTCCTCAGTGACTCCTAATGGGCCCAGCCAGCCAGACGTACTCCTGGCTGCCCACAGATCTCGGCATCTTATTTACATACTGCTGCAGACTGACGAACACCTGAAGCATTTTTCATCCTGTTCAAACTACAAAAGCCACCTCGGGTACTTCTGTGTTAGTGCTTCCGTACAACGGCAAAATGCTGATAGGAGGAATTTTTTTTTCTTTTTTAATCTTCCACTGAAGCCTCCAAGAAAGATGACCTGCAAAAGGGGGAGGAAGGCGCAAACAAAGCCAGACAAAGTGAGGAGGGCACGCCATCCTTGAGCACACTTCTTTCTCCTGGGAGATGCAGCAAGTCGGGCAAGGGTTTCAGTCCAGGAAAGCATGACCACCACCCACCTAGCTGGCTCAGGAACCCCCAGCTCACCCCCACACCTCTCTAGGGACAGCTTCTTCCCAGCTGCTGTTCTGGGTCATGGCTGTTAGAGATTTACAGCTGATGAACGCAAACCAGAGCGTCCAGGAAGAAATGAAAAGCAGGTGGGGTTGGAGGGGCATTCCCAGCTGTGGCCAGGCCCTTGGAGGCTGCCCATCTGTCTGTGGGCTCTCAGGAACTCCAGGTGGAAGCTCCTGGGAGACAGATCTTGCTCAGTTCAATTCAAACGCAAGGATTCTTAATCTTATGCTTTCAGTCCCCTGGAGGAGGGGGCAGAATGCATGATCAGTTTTCAGAGCTTGGACAACCCCCGTAACTATAGGCAAAATTACTTGTGCGTGCATGTGTACATACATGCATGTGCATGTATGGGGACATTTTTCTAGAATCAATGCATGTTAGTGTCCATCAGATTCTTAAACCACAAAGAAGACGTCTAAAACTGGAAGGAACCACACTGGGCCACCCCTGGAGCTGTTCAGCTATGGAGCTGAGGGCCTCAGGAGATAGCAGACTATCCAGTGTGGGGAGCATACACACAGGACTCTGCACTTAGTAAATCAAACTCCAACCTCAGCAAGATTGCCTGAGGTAGGGCATGGGGATGGGAGGGGTGCTCTTCAGGCCCCAGCAGCCTTCAGGACTCTAGGGGGCTTTGTGCCCTGGGAGGGAGGCCAGAAGGACATCCAAGCTCACTGTGGCTCTGAGCACATGGGTTCTTAGAATCTCTGATTCTCTATTCCGCCTTGCCTGCCTGGAGATTGTTTTCTCTCCCTGACTCCTGTCTGTTTATCTCTGTGTCACCAATATCTGTTTTTATATATTTTCGAGTCCTTTTCCTTTGTTTCCATTAATACTTCTTGTTCAGGGGAGGATAAACAGGGTCATAATCACGCTATAAAGCGAGCCACGGGCTGTGTGTCACTTATTGCCCAGGGGTCTGCTAATTGGAATTTATAAAGTTCAATAAAAACTATAATCCAATAAGGGCTGAAACTCTTCTTCATTTATCTTAGGGGAAATATTGCTCCTGCCCGCCCACCCGCCTGCCTGCCAGCCAGCAGTCAGAAGCCAGGGAGCAGTCACCCAAGGGGCCTCCCCTGGGGGCCACAGCATTCCCTAAGTGACCAGCCCTGTATCTCAGGCTGGGTGGCCTGGACAGAGGAAAGAGGGAGCCTTGCTGGTCAGGTCTCCCCATGGCCCAGTGCCACCCACCAGCTCTGGTGGTTGTGCTTTTGAGGCTTGACACGGAGGAGGACCCCCACTGTTCTAACATCATCTGTTGCACCATTACAGACTCACCCCCAGTTATAGGTGCCCCCACACCATGCAACTGCCTCACACACACACTGAACTACACAGCCTCTGGAACACAGGTGATCTGCCACGGGGAATCCTGTGTAAGTGCAGTGAATCCTAAACCTAGGATGGAAGGTGCCTGCTTCCCTGACCCTTGGAGGTCCCACAGAATGAGGTGTCACCATGAGGTGCCCACCCCAACCAGAGCTGGAGCCATCTTTGTCACCCAGCTGTGCCTCATCAGACACCCGCAAGGAGCCCTTTCCCAGACTTGACAGTGAGGGAGACAAGAGAAGGCGGGGAGAGGGTGCCACAGCCACACTGACGAGCCATGCCCTGGAGACAGTTAGACAGGTGTGTTAGACATGGGGTGACCAACTGTTCTGGTTGGCCTGGGACTGAGGGGCTTCCCACACATTTGACTTTCAGTGCTAAAACCGGGACAGCATAAGATGAGAGTGACAGAGGGAACCATCCAAGCAGTGGGCTGAGTGGTAGGGTAGCGGATGGAGCTCAGCACCAACAGGCAGCTCCTGGAGGAACCAGCCCTGCCCCTGCCCAAAAGCCACCCTGGGAACTATATCACCATGTGCCAAATGCCTGCTTGCAAACACCTTGCAGTTTCCCATTACCTTCCAGAAAACCCACACTTGAAAAGTAAAATAAACGCTCTCCAACAGGAATCTGCCTGTACCCCAACCCCAAATGAAAAAGCTGGCCCCTTGCTCAGACTTAGCTCTGGACATTCTCTGAGTGGGGAGAGGGGACAGGACACTCAGCCAGCCCAGTCTTCCAAGCAGGGCATCGGGAGAGAGCGACCGACCCCACAGCATTCCTGGCTCTCTCAGTGCTAAGTAGAAGGCAGAAGCCTGCAGAGCCACTTGCCTCATCCATCCCTGTGCTGGGATGGGGCATGCATGTGTGTGTTCATGTATGTGAGGGCAGTGTGATACCCAGAGTTGAAGGCACAGTCCCGCAGCCTCTCAGGGCTTCCCAGTCTGCAGAGAGAGAGAACACAGGCTGTGTTATTGCCCTAATGCAGCTTCTTGGAGAGGGAAGTTGTGTCAAGTATTAAAATGGGGAGGAGATCCCAGCCATGTGCCCCCAGAGCTGAGCTACACAGCTAAGGAGTGCAGCTGTTGGGAGTCAGCGCCCCATGCCAGCTGTGAGGGTGAGCCACCCTCTCCGAGCCCAGGGCCCTCAGAGCCAGCAACACAAGGGAAATAGCTAAAGCCTCGGAGCCAGACCTGCCTGGGTTCTGAATTGGCTTTCTGCCACATATATGTGTTCAGCCTTGAGTAAGTCATTCATGGTCTCCACGTCTCAGCTTGAGGAATAATGCCATAAATTACATAAAATGCTGACCACAGTGCCTGGTCCACAGTAGTTAATTCCTGGTCCTGGTAGTTAATTCTCACTACTATTAAGAGTAATTTATATTTTGTGTGAAAGACCCAAATGGAGATAAGGGTCAGTCTGTGGCCGGGGTGAGGGCTCTGTCTTCCCCAAGCTCCCTTTGCTGGCCAGGAGCCAGGCTAGTGTTGGCATGGGATAGAAGAGTTAGTGACGACTAGAGTTAGCAGGGCCCCTGACTTGAATTTTGGAGTCAAGAAGGAATTACAAGAGGAAAGGATGCTTAACAGTGGTGGGATGGGTGGTTCAGGTGGACGGGAGGAGGAGCCTCCCAACAGAGGAAACGGTATGTGCACATCCTGCCCCAGGGCCAAGAAGGGAGCAGGGACGAGGCCTTGTCTACCAGGGGGCAGGAAGGGATGTTGGGCTCTGTGATTAGGATGATGGGAAGCCAGTAAATAATATTTTTTGCCAGAAAAAGCAGTTTGCTATCTGAGACTGAAAAGGTCTAATACCCTAAACCCTCTGAATCCATCTCCAGCCTCTCCACACACTCATCAGACCCTCATCATCCACATTCATTCATTCATTCATTCATTCACTCACTCACTCCACCAAAGTGTGTTAAGTGCCTCCATGTACCCAGCCCAGTCTAGATACTGGGATGCCACAATTAAGAAGGCACATCCTGCTTTCACTGGGATGAAGTACTCTCATCCAGCCTGGGCTCCTGCCTTTGCCCTTCACCCACTCCAGCCTTTCAGAACCTGGCCAGTGTTCCCCAGCCCCTCTGCGAAGCTCCATCTGTCCTTCCCAGTCAGCATTTACTGGCTCTTCTTAGTGGAGAAATAAAAGAAGCAGGACACCATGCCCACGCCCCCAGAGCTCCCCATGCCCTGGCTGGAGGGCAGCATCCTTCAGTTCACTGCTGAGGCACTGGATCCACCACTACCCTTGACACCATCCCTCGGGTGGATCTGTTCAGTGTACCAGTCAGGCTGTGAGCTCCGTGAGTAGGGAGGCCTGTCTCCCTCCAGCATTATGGTCTTGATGCAACCTCCACTAGTTAAGAAAGCAGAATGTGACCATTGCTTTAGGCCTCTACTGGAGGGTGGGCCAAGAAATGCCAGTTCCTACCACTTGTGTTCAGGAAGCCTAGGCCTGCCAAAGATAGAAAGACCCTTGATAGGATGGGATCCTCAAGGAAAGCACTGGCAGAGGGTAGCCAGGCTGGGGAGAAGCTCAGGGGCAGACACTGCAGAGCAGCCAGGAGGGGAAAACTTGTTGCACCAGTCAGGGATGAAAAGCAAAAACAGAAAAGGGAATAAGGAAAGGCATTTGGGGAGGCAAGATGCAGTGTAATCTGAACTGCAAATCCCCCCCCTCCAGGCTCCTTAAGGCTTTTACTGTACTATAAAAACCACTGCCGAACAGCAAGCCTGCTTGATGACAAAGAGAGATAATTGGCTCTCATGCAGATTTAAGCCCAGAGTTATCAAATAATAATAGCACTCAGAAAGAGACACAGGCAAATGGGCCTGGAGAGCCCGCTTCTTCCAAAGGATGAGGATTTGTTAAAAAGTATCTAAATTATGTTCCCGCAATGGAACAGAGAAATGGGGCATTTTTAAAAAAAAAGATTTTCTTTTAATGCCTGGATACATTTTTAAAAGTTCCTTTATAATTAGGGCTGTAATTTATATAATTTATTTTTAAAATATCCTTTTTTTAATTTCCACCCGGTCCAGTTAAAGTTGAACTGAAAAGCCCACAGTAAATGATTTTTTTAATAAACCCGTTTAAAGGAGCCCCAACCTGAAGCAGAATAGATATGTGGATTTTCAAAGGAGAGGGGGAAAAATCATATATTGAAAAAATAAATTTCCTAACCCATTTTATACCCCAGATTTTATTACCACTGGAAGGTTTTTAAAATTCTAATTCCCTTTGCTTTTCTCAAGCTGTTTGTTTGTCACCCAGGGCTCCTTGGGCTTGGGACAAGGAGCTCAATTGGTTGGTTTCACTCTCCTCCGATTCCTCGTGCGATTGTCTGTTTGTGTCTACTTCACTCTTCAAGGGGGCTCTGAGCTCCCTGAGGTCAGATACCAGGCTCTTGGAAGAAACTCTTTTCCTTCTCATCAGCATCCAGCGCAAAGCCATGCATGCAGTAAGTGTTCAATAAATGTTTGCTGGTGATATGCCATACTGTGAAGAAGTCCTAACCTATGAATTCCATGAAAACCCTGGGCCAGAAAACAGTGCTGCTTTTGCAGGAAGCTTTGGTTCCTGTTGTAATGACCTCATCCTAGGAGAGAGAGGGGAAAAGGGCCATACTTTCAGCTGTTAGTCAAGGACCCCTCAGGTAACGGGAGAAGTGGAGCAGATTACCTTGAACACCAGGGCCAGAGAGCATCAGAGCCTCTGGTTGTTTGAGATGGGTCAGGGTAGGGGAAATGCAGAAAGAGGTACCAGGCACCCAGTGCTCTGCTGGCCAGTAGAACAGAGAGATCTGTGTCTCCATATTTCTAGGGACTTTCCCTGAGCATCTATGTTTGTTGGACTTGGTAGAGCCATCACCTCAGAAGTTGCCATCCCATGCCTCTGTCAGAGGTACACACACACACACACACACACACACACACACACACGCCACCACCCAGAAGGGAAGAAGGACAAAGTTAGGGCCTCATGGACCAATCAGAGGACAACACAAGAGAGATAGTTAGGACTGTAACTGCTGGAGCAAGACGGGGGATGCAGAAGTTCAGGAACCCTTCAGGGAGGCTCCATAGAGGAGGGAGCATTGGGGGTTGGCCTGAAAGTACAGGTTGGATAAAAATAAGCAGAAAGTGCTAGGGAGGGTATTGCAGGAGCTGGAACCAGTATGAGCATGGACAATGTGGCAGTGATGAGCAGGTGTGTCTCAGGAACAGTAAGAAGATATTCTTGACAGAAGCTTAGTAGGTAGAGCTAGAAAAGAGAAGGTTGGTGCAGACTAAAGAGGCTCTAGAGTGAATGGAAGAATGGAGAAATCAAATCCATTCCATAAGAATGGTCTGTGCCCCTGCCCAGTGGTTCTCCATGCCTCTCTCTTTGGAAAGTAAAGCTCAGACCAGAGGAACCCACATTGCTGCCCATCCATGGACACACATTTGCTGAACATCTGCTGGACACAGAGGAGCCTGTAAGAATGAGGCTTTCGCCAACTCTCAGTTTGCTCACACTGTGCCTGGGAGTCCATCCCACCTCCCAGAGGACAGACATGGATTGAAAGAGAAGGTCCTGCATGTGGCAGAGTAAGGATGGGACATTAGAGCTGGCAGAACTGGGGGACGCTTTCTAGAATGGGGGATACCACAGAGCTTTCCTTGGAAGACAAAGCGATCCATATTGAGGCAGAGAACAAAGGGCTGTCATTCCATTCCCAGTTCCCGCAGCAGCACCACACACGACTGGACCAGGTGGTTGGTGGGTGCTAGGGAAGGTTGTGGGTTTCACCTCTTCTCCCAAACCTCTAGAGAAGGCACTTTTCTCACTTTTGCCTGGGTCTCCTGTGCCCCTGAGATCCATCATGCATCTCCCACCCTCTGAGACCCCAAACTCCTCAAAATTTCCATTCCCTAGCTCTCTGCTGTCATCCATGGGCCCTGAAGGCCAACGACACCGCAGAGCTCTTAGGAGAAGGGCATTTGTAGAAAGACAAGGGCAGAGAGGAGAAGGAGAAGGAGAGAGAAGAAAGAAGAGGAACAGAAAGATGAGGAAGAAGAACAAGAGGAGAAAGGAAAGCATACGAGAAAGGGTAGAAGGACTAAAGGGAAGGAAAGAAAGAGAAAGCAGGAGGGAAGAAGGAGAAAGGGGAGGAGGAGGAAGAAAAAGAGAAAGGAGTCAAAGATAAAGAATAGAAGAAAGAAGAGGAGGAGAAGAAAGAGATGGAGAAGGAGGAGGAAGAAGAGGACAAAGAGGAAGAGGAGAAGGAGGAAAAAGAACAAGAGAAAGAGGAAGACGAGAAAGGTGTCAAGATGAAGGATGGAAGAAGGAAGGACAGGAGATGGAGGAGGAAGAAAAGGAAGAGAAGAAAGAAAAAGAGGAAGAAGAGGAGGAAAATGAAGCATGAGGAGAAAGGGAAGATAAAGGAAAAGAAGGAAAACGGAGGAGGAGGGAGAAACGAAAGAGAAAATAAGGGAACAGGAGGAAGAAAAAGAGGAGGAGGAAAGAAGATAGTGCTGCCTCAAATGGTGCCTGGGCTTTCAGAGGGGCTGCAGCTCCACGGAACTCATCTTGGAGGGTGGGTGGGTGGCTGACAGGGCCCCATCACGCTCGGCACATGGACATTGGCCTGGATATTATGAACTGCAGCCAAGAGACCAACAGAAAACAAGAACAGTGGCTGAAGAGTGACTGGACGACAGATCCTCTTCCAAGGGCCACGGGAGAAGGGAAACACTCTCGCCCCCCACCCCCCAACTGTCCCTGGCCCTCCCAGCCCAGCGAAGGACAGCGGAGCACTGGGCCCCAGACTGCTGCTTTGTTGCCAAGGAAACAGCAATTACTCTGTGAGTTGTGTAGGGTTTTTTCTGTCTTTCTTTCTTTCTTTTTTTACATTCTGGGCCTGATGAACTGCAGTCGTGGCTGCCCCCTCCTCTACCCCCACCCCCAGCCTCAGCCGCTGACTCTGCATTAAAGGTCGGAGGGGCTGTAACAGTTGCTTTCCAAAATGACAGATGCCCCTGCTTGGGGTAAGCATGGCAGGAGAGAAACCATTTGTCAAAGTATTTATAAAGTGGATGGAGATGCTGAAGTTGTATTCCCTCCAGCTTTATAAAAAAGAAGAAAGAAAGAACGAAAGAAAAAGAGCAGAGAGCATGAGGGAAAGGATAACCAGCAACTTATCCCACCTACCTCCTTCCTTACCATCAGGAGATGTTGACTGAGCACTGAGTGCTGCCATGGATGCAGAGATGAAGAAGCCTGGGCTCCCACCCTATGGCGCTCACAGCTGGAGGAGATTCACACCCGGATAGTCAGTGGCAGTGTGAGGAGTGTGTCGAATGGGTATATTAGACCAAGAGTGTCACACCTTGAGTTTGAGGAAGGGAGAGTGAAGTGTGGGTGAGCGAGACTAGGATTCAAGTCCTGAGGGAGGCCCAGGGCTGAGCTGGGCCTGAGAGGAGAGCCTGGGGACTGTCAAGGCCTTCGGGGCTGACCTTGATGGGCTAGAGTCTTGTGCAGGGGACGCAGATGCGGGGAGACCCAACCGTGCCCAGGAAGCTTGGCTTGCTGGAGGCATCAAGGCTCACATGCTCATGCGGGCAGCCCACAGTGGGCACATGGCCGAACAAAGAGCCTGCCTGTGGAGGGCAGCTGATGCTTGCCTGTGGCAAGATGGATGAATGAGTAACTAAGGATATGCGAGGTTGCGGCTTCCAACACGCCAGGATTTTAAGGAAGGAAGAGGCTGGTGAAAGGTCCTGAAAGAGACCATCCACCCCTTTATTTATTCATCATTCAGTCTTTCAACAAATCATTACAGAGCACTGCTGGGGGATGGGGGACACAGGAAAGCACCTTCTGGTGGGGATGGTGATGACCAGGAGATGGGGCAATGAGTGACAAACAGTGGCCTTGGGAAATGGCCTACAGGCTGCACAAGTTACTCTATGGAACAGAAAACAGACCATCCAGGAAGGCAGAGCTGCCTCCAGAAGGCCACCTCCAATGTCATTCTCGGGCACAGCCCCTGGGCCAACACTGACTGTTGACACATTTTCCTGGATGTGTCCGTTATGTGGTGAAAGGGGGAGCATGTGCACGGCCAAGTGGGAGCACCTGGAGAAGGAAGGGAAGATGTTTCCAAAGGAAGCCCTAAAAGATAGGAGAAAGCAGAGGCCCAGGGCAGAGAAGTTACTGCTGAACCATTCTACAAGGAGAAACTTTGGCACCATGAAGTCCATCCCCTCAGACCACCAGGCATGTAGAAAGGCAGGGCAAGGGCCAAGGACAAATCGAGTTTCGTTCTGTAAGCAGGGAGATCACGATGGGACTTCAGACCATCCTGGTGGGGTAGAGAGCAGAGATGGATTGTACAGGGCTGCCTCTAGAAGTGAGGGAAACCTCTGTGGCTGATGGAAGCCTGCTGGGGTCACTAAGGAAGCCTGGAGGAGCAGGAGAGCTGAGGCACCCAAGTGCCAAGGAGACAAATCTACACAGTGGATCAATGCCAGCTTCTGGGGAAGAAGGCTGGGGTCCCTGCAGCAGATTGGCCAGTTGGGTCCAAGTAACATTTGGCCAGGTTGAGCAAGGAGAAGCCTGGCATGCACTGAGGAACTGTGCACTGAGGATCCTGGGCTAGAATATCGTGGGAATAGGGGAGGGTAAAGTTTTTCATTTCCCCCATGCTTACTTTTCTTTACTCTTCTTTTCTCTTAAATATTAACCATGTTAGAGTGCACAGTTCAGTGGCATTTAGTACCATCTCTATGTTGTGCAACTATCATGTCTCCAGTTCTGAGACATATTCATCACCCTAGAAGGAAACCTCCATATGCATTAGACAGTTATACCCCATTCCTACCTCCTCCCAATCCCTGGTAACCACTAATCTTCTATCTCCATGGATTTACTTATTCTGGATGTTTCCTATAAATGGAATCAATAATATGTGACCTCTTGTGTCTGGCTTCTTTCACTGAGCATATTTCAAAGTTCATCCACATTATAGTGTATGTCAGAATTATCTTCTTTTTGATGGCTGACTAATGTTCCATTGAATGGATATACCACATTTTGTTTATCCATTCATAAGCTGATGAAAATGTAGGCTGTTCCTACTTTAGGCTTTTGTGAATACTGTTGCTGAGAACATGCATGTACAAGTATTTGTTTGAATACCCATCTTTAATTCCTTGGGGCATATACCTAGGAGTAGAATTGCTAGATCATATGGCTTATGCCTTCTTATTGTTTGTCAGTGTCCTAGCTGACTTGTCTTTCTCAAGGTCCCCACCTTGAGTCAGATGAACTCAATACTTATTGAGTGCCTGCTGTGTCATGCAATGCCTGCTCTCACTAATCCTAGGAGCACCCTGTCTGATCAGTTTTATTCTCATTACCCATGACAAAGCTGAGGTTCAGATAGATCAGGTCTTGGGTCAACCAAATGAAAGATGCCAGGAACTCAGATGCCAATTCCTGGATTTTTTCACCACACACACATGGTTTTCCCACATGGGTAGGGCACCCTGTGCCTGGATGTCCCAGCTTCGTGGTGCTTTTTTGCAGAACTCAAAATCCTACATATTCTAAATTTAAATTAATTCCATGTGAAAATAGTATGCTCTAAATTCTACTACAGATAAGTGGTTGCAGGTGCTAATCTTTGTTTTCTTTTCATTGGAGGAGGGGGACATAAAGTTGATAACATTCTTCCATTAAATTAATATTTGTACAAGTGAGTTGGGGAAAGAAAAGCTGGAGTCCATTTTGATGGCTGAACCCTTGAGCCCTGCCAGTGGGAGGGAGACTGATGACATCCCAGAACAATCGGGATGGGGCTTTGAGGTGGGAAGACCACATTAGCGCAGGAGTGGTATATGCAGAAGTCCCAGGAGGCAGAAGAACAGGTTGAAGCAGAAGAGAGGTGACGCTAGTGACAGCTGAACTGCCACAGCAGAGATCAGCCTTCTCTCTCCAAGCATACAGATGCTAGATCTCAGGGTTGGTGTTGGCACGTGCACAGTTGAACTGGCTTGGCTCAGAGGGAAGAGGCCTCCCCACCATCCCTCCTGCTTCCCCAGCTAGAAAGGGATGGTTAGCTAAGGAGACCAACCAATGGCCGCAAGGGGGCTTCAGGCCCCCACTCCACTAGACCACTTGAGCTCACAGCATGACCTTGAGCAGCACACACAGAGATGTGATGGGAGCAGCTGGCTCATGTCCCCTGCAGCTGCACCTGTGGCATTTGTCAGCCTGGAGAACAGGCATGCCCTACCTATGCATGCCTAGTGCCATCCATCAGCCCAGCAGGAGGTGAGGGGGGTGCCTCTCCACACTTATCTCCATAGCTCTCCACCCAACCCCCACTCCACAAAAGACCTCAGCTGTCGAGCGTGTGATGAGACCACAGCCCAAGACCTGGACACCTGCCCTGTAATTCTGTCAGGCAATTAGCACAGCAAATGGGCCCAGAGGGGCCTGCCTCTGGAGAGTCACCATCCTGCCTTCACACGCTCTCCCCTGGCTCATCCCATGTCCTGATTCCAGACATGATGATACAGACATGCCACTGCCTTGCTGGCACTTACCAACCCCAATCTCCACTGGCACCCACAGCTTCCAATGTCTTAGTCTGGCCTTAGAGACGCAGTGATCAAGCCCAGCCTGTCTCAAATGCCATAGCAACTCAGCACCAGACTTCAGCCAAGCCAGGGAAAAGAAGTGGGAGAAAGGAGAGGCCCAGAGGAGCCCGGCAGGGAAAAGTGGAGAGGAGGTAACAGCTCCCGGGAACTGCAGGAAACACAAATTTGGCGAGTGATGGTGAGGTCTGGACCTGGGCAGGGGCAGGGGCAGGGGCTGGTGGACAGGAGGAATCCACTTTGGAGATGGCTGTGGTGTAGGTGAGGATGAAGCGGGAGGAATGGAGAACTGCTGGGTTTCTGGCTCAGGGGGTGCTGATCACCAGTGTGGCAGAACTCAGGAGGATGGGCAGGTGTGGGCACATAACAGGGGCCTCTTTGCAGAAGTTAAATGTGAGGGCCCCTGTGCCCCTAGTCATGGTGTTCAGCAGGTAGCTGTCTGTCTGAGAGATGAGAACCAGCCATGCCACAGTGGGAGCCAATGTGATTCCTGTGAAAACAGTGAAGTAGGGGACAAGCAGCCGAGTATAAACCCAGGTCTGCTCTCTCACAGCTGCCTTCTCTAGGAGGAGCCAGATTTAAAGTGATCCCTTGAACACTGAGACTTGACTAAGGAGGATAGCAGAGAGCAGTATTACACAGTAGGCAAGCCTGAAAAGTGTGCGCTAATTTTAGAGGAAATGGGAAGTCATGGAGGATTTCAAAGCAAGGAAGTGACAGATCAGAACCTGGCCTTAGGACAATCACTGTGCTGGACTGAAACAGAGACACTGGAGGCCAGGGGATGAATTAGGAGGTTATCAGACCAGAGAAGATGAGTGAGGAGATAGCAGACAAGAGCTTGCACTGAGAGAGGTGAGATTTCTGTCCCGAATAACAACCTAGTAAATCAGTTCTAGACAAACACAAATGCACCCATCTAAGGTGAGGGGCAGCAGGGAAGGGGAGGGGCCTCCTCCCGACCTGTGCCTAGTGCTCACTCAGATGACCATCAGGGGTCTCTGGGCCTTGAGTAGTGACTGAGGGGAGCATATGAGACCACGGTGCTCAGCTGGGATCATGGTGAACACCTTGAGTGGGCAGGACAGTTCTCCAGCAAGGTAGGGAAGGCCAGAAGCAGCAGGGGGCAGAAAGAGAGCCCTGGGTCACACCCTGAGCCACCCTCCTGGCAACTGTGACTTTAGGCCAACAATTCCATCTCTCTGGCCCTCGTTTCCTTCCCCTGAAACCATCCATTCAAGAATGTGCAGGTTTCCTCACTCCTTTTCATCTGGCCCAAGGAAACGAGGGTGCCTGACCCCCTCCCAGCTCCCGGAAAGTGAGGAGCAGATGAGGCGGAGGATGGAAGGGAGCTTAGGAGGCAGAAAAGTGCCCAAGGAGGAAACAAACTTTTCAAAGTTAGAAGAGCCATAAAACGCAAGGCGCGACGTTTCCCCCCATTTCCCAGGGAAGCGCCGCATTGCATTTAATGGTGCTGTTGCCGTTGGGCTGATGTGCAGTGGGTGTCTGTTGGGGCTGGAGAGTTGAATGGCAAAGGCAGGCAGGCAAGGGAAGAGGAACATTCCAGGCCTGCTGGATGTGGGGACCGTGTGGGCGACTGCAGCTCAAGTTCAGAGAGGACACCAGGCCCATGTGACCGCAGGAGACCCTTCCAGGTTGCCCAACCTCCCTCTCCATCTGCCTTCCTGGGATGGCATAGATGGGGCGTAAATGTGTCTTGAGAAGTCACCTCTATGCCCATGAGGGCACTTGTCCTGGCAACAGCACAGGCCAGCCCCCTCTTGGAGGGGCAGATGTAGAATTAGCAGGTCCTTTGATTGCCCATGGGCTTGACCAGCAGGGAGCTGGCTGGTCTGTCCACGTCTCCCTACACTGTGGGTTTTTTGGTCGGCTGTGTTTTCCCCAAACAAGCCTATACAATTAGTTTCTTCTTGTTTCCTAAATTATTTTTGCCACTGCTAATTATTTCACACTCCATATACAAGAGTTATTGGGGTGGGTAATGGGACGCAAGGGATGGCTTTGCAGGAGCATCGCGGGCTTCAAGACACGAAGGCAACTTTGATTTGTTTTTCTGCTCAGCCGCCCGCCTGAGAGAAGGAATAGAGAATGCCGAAAGAACAGGGGGGCGGCTTTGGGGGTGGGAGGGGAGGGGGGAGAAACAAACCAGGGCTGAGGCTTTGAATAGCAGTTCCTACCCACTACTCTCCCTGGGCCTGGGAGGGGCATCTGCCCGCAGATCAAAGCCACCACCCTCCTGTCCCACGGAAAAGACATGCCCCAGTGTGGCTCTGGGAGGACTGGGCAATTCAGAGGACACTTCTGCTCAATGGCATCACAACAGGACACATGTGGGGCCTAGTGGTGTACTGGGAGCTTCACATGTGTCACAACGGGCCTGGGGCACAGTTCACACTATCGATCCTCCTGTACAGTCTGGGCAGTGGGGCTAGAGAAATTAAGGAACTCCCCCAACATCACATAGGCAGGAAGTGGTAGAGCCCAGATGGGATTTCAGGTCTGTCTGATGCCAAAGCCCATGCCCATGTCTCTAACAACCCTGCTGCCCTGCCAGCCACTGAGGTCCTCTGTTCACAAAAAGGCTGGGGAAGATTCCCCCGGCAGAAGGGCACTCACCTTAGTCAGGAAGGACTTGGCTTCCACAATCACCCCACCTGGCCCTGGACCCACCGAGGTTCCCGCTCCCAAAAGCCCACTGTGCCTGAACTCCAGCCAGGATAGTTATGCCCATTCCCATGTTCCCTTCTAGGCAGACCCCATGGTGGATGTGACCCTTTCAGCTTAGCTCTGCTGAAGGGAGGTTGGAGCTTTTCCAAAGAAGATCAACCAGGAATCTAAGTGGAGAAGCAAAACTAGAAAATAGAAAAGTTGCTGAAAGAAAGGGAGTGTGGAGCCCAGACTGCTTCTTGGAAGCTGCAGGTCGGCCTGGCTGGCCCCAGTCACCAGGCCCATGGATCGTGCAGATGTAAGCTGGTCATTAATCTGGCCTCAGCCATGCGAGGCACCAGTCATATGAGGACCTCACTTCCCTCTGGGACAGTTGCCCCCTGCCCCTGCTTCTCCTAACCAGAGAACCCCAAGGCACTTCGCCTGCCTTTCTCAGGCTCAGCCTTGGTGTCCTGCAGCGGTTGGAGGAAGATGGACTGTGGCCAGCCCTAGGACTCCTCTTGGCCTTCCCATGCCCTAGCTCAGGCCTGGTGGTCACCACCCTCACTGGCCCTCAAACTGTCGGTGGCTCAGGCCCTTTTCTTTTGTGAAGAAGCCTCTTGCCCCAGCCAGATGCTGAGACTTACTCTGTAGATGCCAAATTAGATCCATAATTCCAGGTAGTGCTCTGACCTCACCTCTCAGGGCTCTCCATATTTCTCACAGACACACAAAAAATGAAAATAGAGCCAGTGGACTAAGTGAGAAAATGTGTGTTCAGTGCTGAGCACCACCCCTGGCCCAAGGCAGTGCTTCATTGTGCTGGTGGTGACTGGTACTCTCTGATTACTGAGAGCCAGCCTTGCCTGTGCACCAGGCATGTGTGTTCTCACTTAACCCTCAGCAAGCTAGGGAGGTAAGTAAGTTCTCCTAGACTCCTATTTTACAGATGAGGAAAGCAGCTAAGAAACCTGCCCCAAATCACACGCTAAAAGGAAATTAAGCCAAGCAATGTGCAAGTCCCATCTTTTTTGTTTTGTTTTGTTTTATTTTGTTTTTTGAGATGGGGTCTCGCTCTGTCGCCCATGCTGGAGTGAAGTGGCGTGATCTTGGCTCACTGCAACCTCTGCCTCCCAGACTCAAGCGATTCTCCTGCCTCAGCCTCCCGAGTAGCTCGAATTAGAGGCACATACCACCACGCCCGGCTAATTTTGTATTTTTAGTAGAGAGGGGGTTTCACCATGTTGGCCAGGCTGATCTTGAACTCCTGATCTCAGAAGGTCCACCTGCCTCGGCCTCCCAAAGTGCTGGGATTACAGGCATGAGCCACTGCGCCTGGCCGCAAGCCCCATTCTTAACCATACCATCTGAATGGAAGGGGCCAGGGTGCACAGATCAGCTCATCCAACTCCATTATTCCCTATAGATAAGGCCACAGGCATCCAAAGAAGAAAAGTGACTTAGCTGTGAGTGTAAAACCCATGTTCATGATTTCCAGCCCAGGTCTCTTCTAAGAGAAAGCTCTTCCAGGAACTCCCATCCTCTCCTGGCCCCAGAAGGGGCTCTCTGGAAGCCACTCTCTTGGCCCTGAGTCTGGTTACTTCTTACTGGAGAGGACAAATGAGCCCCAGCCTTACTTACCCACTCCAGATGGGGTCAGGGGAGTCTTGGAAGAACATGAAGCAGAGTAAATGTACAGGGACCTTGAAGGAGACTACCTGACATTCAAGTGGCTCTCAGTACTCCCTGCTGCCATCTCATTTCGAGCCAGCACCAGCCACCCACGTAAGGCAACTAGGGCAGGAATCAGCATGCCCATTTGATGGAAGGCAAAACTGAGACCCAGAGAAGCAAACAGATTCATCAAGCCTTGGTGGCAGAAGTGGCACTAGCACTCCTTTTAGTGACTTTTCTGAGAATGCCCTGTCCTCCACACACGAGTCTCAGAAAACAGATGCTAAGTGTTCTGGGGAGGTGACTTGTGAGCTGGGGCCTTGGCTTGGAGTGTCCCTGGGCACACAGGTAGGCACACGATGTGAAAGGGGTTCTTCCAAGGGAGGGAGTAGCTCTTCTGCTGACTGGGCAAGGTTGAGATGGCACTCATGATTTGATAGCAGACTCTGGGCACCACTTGGGCTTTGTTGGCTGGAGTGCCCAGGACCTGGCAAATGGCCAGGGGTCATAAGAGCTTGCCAAGTCTACCCTCAACCTTGGTAAACTTCATGGGAAAATATATTCTCCTATTCTTTGACTGCAAGTGCTCCTGGAACAGGGGCTGAGTGCAGAGCCCTGGGCTCACCTTTGAGGCAAATAGGTGGGAAAGAAGCAGGCACTGCCCCAGAACCATCCCAGGGGAGGCCAGGGGAGAGAAAGGGCAGTATCTGGCCTTTAGACACATACACATGCGTTTAAGTTCAAGCCCTGCCTCCCGCTAGATAGTGAGTGACCATGAGCCTTCCATCTGACTCCTCTGTGCCTCATGGGTATCCTCTGCACCATGGAGGAAATGGCATCTGCCCACAGATGTGTGATGATGCACCCACTGGACCTGGTCCTGTGAGGCTCTGTCCCTCTAGTGCCCACCCTTCTCTGGGCAGCTAATGCAAAGGCTCAATTAGGAAGCAAGGAAACAGAGCCAACTCCAGCACTGGGTGCCTGGCACAAGCCTCTAGAGTTGAGAATGGAGGGAATCAGTACTACCTAGAGGGCTCGGGAGGGCTGCCTGGACGAGGTGAGATGTTACCGAGGCCTTGGCTGATTGGTGGGAATTCACCAGGCAGAGAGAGGGATGGGGCCCATCCTTAGTGAGGTGAGACAGGGAGCTGGGCACGGGCCAGACCTGCAGAGGCTTGAGGGAGATCAGGGAGGGAAAGGAGGGAAGAAACCCTGGAGCCGGCAGGGGTCTGCCTCTGATGCCCAATGGTGCCTCGCAGTGCAGTGGGACCCTGGCCACACTCAGGCCACCAAGAGCAGATACTAGCCTTGCTGGTGGTCTGAGACTTTCTCCCGGGCCACTGTCCTGTCTCGTGAGATGCCCTGTACCACCTTCCCGGTGAGAGATGATTACATCCTTTTTGAAAAATAAAGAACAGGAGGAAGAAAAGAAGCGGAGCCCTCCCTCTCCTTTCTCCCTCCCACTCTCCCTGCCCCCACTTCCTTCCTCCCTCCCGCTCTTGCTCTCTGTTGCTAAGTAGATGGTAGGTTTATTTGCGGCTGTCGGTTCCCAGTAGAAAAATTTCGTCTTGGAGAGCCGCCTGGATGGAAATGGCTTCAGCACCGATTTCATGGAGAAGGTCTGTGCGGTAATTAGTGTTCATGAGGGAGGAATTGGACTGGCAGGCTCCCAAGAAAACTACTCCCCAAAAGTTAGCTTGAGTCCAGAGGGCTACATCAAATCCAATTCCAGAGTGCACATCTCAACCGCTATATTTAGACCCACAGACGAAGCGGGCAGCTCAGTGGCTCGAGGTTCACGGGGGGCCTGGTCGTGGGAGGCAGAAGCAGCCCATGCTGCTGAGACCATGGGTGATGCAGAAATGTGATTCAGCCGAGGGCTACTGGTTCTCACTAGCCCCATGCATGTCCTCCCCCTTCATGCCCCAGCTTCCCCAGAACAGAACATTGGTGAGACATGGGGGAAAACAGAGAAAGAGAGGAATGGAAGGAGAGAGGAAAGTGGGAGGCAGCCCGTGCTGGTCAACGTTGCAGTGCATTTCTACAGAACACATTGGCTGACTGCAAATGCCCACTGCCCCTCTGGGCCCCATACATAACTTGTTCACTCCAACCACTGCAAGGCTTTCCCCTCCTCCTTCTTCCTACCTACCTCCATTGAGGCCCAGGCAGCCTGCCCGGCCTGCAGGAAGGTTCCCCAGATGCCCTGTTTCTGTCCATGGCTTCCTCAGGCCTCTACAGTCTGAAGCTTGTTTACTGGACCACACACCACCTTACCTGACTTCCTCCATGTCCCTCTGTCCTGGGCCCATCCCCAGGCTGGATGCCCCTGAAGTCAGGCGGTCTTTCTTCTTCTCTTTCCCTGCCTTCTCTCTCCAGGCCAGTGCTGAGCAATTATCAGGCACCCCAGACACTTAATGATGGAATGGAGACCCGCAGGCCCCAGAGGGCTACCAGGGGCTGGGGCTCCACCTTGTCCCACCTGGGCCCTCCACTGAAGGAAGAACAAGTAGAAGCAGGATTAAAAGCCAGAGTTCTTATTCATCCTTCCCACTTTCATTTTCTGGAACTTTCCCACATCAACCTGCACTTAAGCAGAGATTTTACAGATAAGGTGGCTCGGGTCCCTGGAAGTCCAGGGACTTGACAGAAGGACCCTATCCTGGCCTCTGAGCTAAGTTCAGCTTCCAACCCAGTGTCTTGTCACAATGCCATGCTGTGGGGGCCTCTGTGCCCAGGGTCCCCTTCTGGTTCTGCATCCCAGCCACCCCCACCTTCCCTCACTCCAGTCCTAGACTTCTGCTCTCAGCTGGCCTGACTCCTTGGCCATGGCCCACGTTTCTGGTACAACTAAGGCCTCTGCAATCAGCCCCACACCTCACAAGAAGGGTAGAGCTGGGGGTGAGCCCCTGCTCAGCCTCAGATTCCAGGCAGGAGAGGCCTCAGCTGGACTTTCCATCCACCCCACCCTTCTTGCCTCAGCCTCCCCAGTGGGGCTGGGTTACATTCAGCTTAGCTGAAACACAGAAAGGTTCTAAAGAAAACGAGCTAGAAGGCCAAGAGAAGGGGTAAACTGAGGGCACAAAAACAAGATGTACTCAGCTGCAGGAGTCGGAAGAGGTGCTTAGGTCAGGCTGCAGGCTGGCTCTGCCTGGCACAGCTCACTAAGCCGGGGCCTGGGTGTCCACAACACCTCTCCTTGGCCCTACTCCTTCCCATCCCTGGACCTCTCAAGGTCAGTGAAGACAGAGAATAGAGCCCTATACAGCTGTAGCACTCGTGAATATTGCACCTGTGCCTCCCTCTCTCCCCAGCCCTGGCTGCTGCCCGCTGTCCACCCAGGCAGGGGCAGGGGCACTGGCTGCACTCGGCCCACACCTCCTCACATGAATCTGTTCTCTCGGTTCCCTTCCGTTTGGTGCACAGCCTTGGAGACACACCTCCATCTGTTGACTCACAGTCAGCTTCCTACACAGTTTGTCTGGCTTGCTCTCCCCTTGCCAGGGCGGCACTGGGCTCCCCAGCCTTACTCAACCCAGGAGGCGGTGGTGCACCTGAGGTCTAGCTACCTTACCGACCAGATGTGTGGTCTTGGGATGATTGACTCGTGCTCCTTTCCTGGGTGTATAAAAGAGGGACGTGTACTTCCCATTCCCCACTCTTCCACTCATTCATTCATTGATGAGTCTGTGCCAAGGACCCACTTGGTGCCAGGACTGTGCGGGATGCTGAGGACACAGATTCATGGGTAGGGATCATCAAACCCACTTTACAAAAAAGGAAACTGAAGCCCAGAGAGACCTGTTGACCTACTGGAGGCCTCCAGTCAGCACTGTCATGCAAACCATTGACCATCCCTTACCCCATGCTTCCAGTCCCCATGCCAGGCCCTGTGCCAGGAGTAGGGCAGACAAGAGGCATGCAGAGGGAGCCGGCCCCGCCATTGCAGAGCTCACAGGGTCCACTTGAGAAGTCAACAGGTAACACGGATGAGAGTGCTCAATCCACATTCCTTCCCTTCCCACGAGGGACCTGCCATCCTCTTGGGGCTCCCCGTCCCTCCCACGCTGTTCCATCTCAGTGCTGCCAGGACCCTGTTCTGCTCCTGTATGGAGATCTGCCTCCTATAAACCTTGTCTGCAATGCCCCAGCTTTCCTCTCTCCAGCCCTCCTCAGCCCACATTCCCAGGTCTTGACAATTCCTCTCACAAAAGAAACAATTGAAACTGAGGTGCCTCTTTGGGGATGCATGAAGCCAGCTCTTTGTCACCTAGGCCCCTGCCAGCTCATTACCACCTCCTGTCATTAGACACACACGCACACAAGGGAAACAAAACACACCAGTATCCTAGACTCTTCAAGCAAACCATCCGTCGCTCTGAGCCCCCACACGCGCTGGCCTGTGCTGTACAGGAAGTGCAAGGAGGTCCCTGTCCCCTATGAGTGTGTACGTGTGTGGTTATAACCAAGGAACACACACACAGGTCCTACAAAGGGAAGCAGACAACAGACAGTATGAAGGCCAAAGCCATTTTTCACTCTCTAGGGAATTTAAGGATCACATCACAACTATTACTACTGACAACAACAACAAGAGTAATACCCCCCATTAGTTATATCCCAGGTACTCTATTGGGCACCCAGGACCCCAGCAGGTGAGTTTCATTATCCCCATTTCTCAGATTCTGGAAGAGACTCTGTAAACTACCCCAGGGCTCCCAGAAGAAAGCAGAGGCTACTGTCACAGTCAGACCCACCTCCCTCCCAGGCCAGGTGCAACCATCTCCCAGGACTCCAGACACCCTGTGGATGGCAGCAATCAGACCACAGGGGTTGGATGGCTTCCTCAGAGTCACCAGCTGGCTGGTGACAGGAACCTCAAGGTCCCATGTTACCATTGTGTAGGGATGGGAAAAACGGTGCAGTCTGGAGTGGTCGGGGGAAAATTAAATAGGTGGACAAGAGAGAATATAGGTGCTAGTCATGAGGCAAAACACAATGACAGGAAGGGAGGGAGGAAGAGGGGAAGGGAAGAGGGAGGAGTCGGGCAATGGAAAGGACATAAAGAGGAAAGAGAAAAGGAAGGGAAGAAGAGGGGAGGGGAGGGGAAGGAAGAGGAAGGGAGGGGATGGGAGAAGAGTGAAGAGGAGGGAAGAGAAGGGAAGAGGACGGAAAGGAGGGAAAGGAAAGGGAAGGAAAGGAAAAGAAAGGAAAGGAACGGAAAGGAAAGGAAAGGAAAGGAAACGAAAGGGAGGGGAGGGGAGGGGAGGGAAGGGAAGAAGAGGAAGAAGAACAGAAAGTGAGAAAGCCAAATAAAGATGTTGAGGAAGGCACCTAGGGGAGTGTTGAGGAGGAGATGGTGCTCTTACAGGCTCCAGCCCTTCTAAACCACTCCAGGGCCCCCAAACCTACTCTGTTCAGTCTTTGAACATACAGAGCTTTCCTTTAGCACACTCTTCCCTTAAGGCCACTCTGGGTTGGAGATTCACTCAGATGTCCCTGCAGTGAGTTCTCCCGCCGCCGAGTTGAGTAACCTCCTTCTCAAGGCTGCAGAGTCCAGGGTTCAGGACATGGGCTCTGCAGGCAGCCTGCCCATCTCACACACTGGCTCTATCAGGGACCTGGTCACAAGATCTCAGGCAAGTCTTTAATTTTTGAGTGACTCCATTTCCTCACCTGTGAAATGGGGATGATAAGTCTATTTTACAGACTTACATTAAATGAGTCAAAACATAGAAAGCCCTTAGAACAAAGCCCAAAATACAACCAAAAACCAGTAAGTGTTTGCTGCTATATTTGTGCCACCAATAGGCCCTGCACAAACTTTGGCTTGATAGGTGTGTTGGTTGCACACTCATCACCTGGCCTTCCAAGCATGCTTACTGATAATCTCTTTTCTTTTCCTTTTTTTTTTTTTTTTTTTTTTTTTTGAGACAGAGTCTCACTTTGTTACCCAGACTGGAGTGCAGTGGTGCGATCTCAGCTCACTGCAACCTCTGCCTCCCGGATTCAAGTGATTCTCCTGTCTCAGCCTCCTGAATAGCTGGGACTATAGGCACAGCCATCATGCCCAGCTAATTTTGTATTTTTAGTAGAGATGGGGTTTCACCATATTGGTCAGGCTGGCCTTGAACTCCTGACCGCCTAGGCCTCCCAAAGTGTTGGGATGACAGGCATGAGCCACTGCACCCAGCACCGATGGTCTCTTTTAAAGCAGGGGGTATGTATTTCATGGCAAATTGTGGGCCATCAATAAATGGTTGTGAAATGAATGAATGAATGAAGCATCTTTTCACTCCATCCACAGATGACAGCACCTCCAATCCCAGTCACATGGTTTCTTTGGTCTTATGTAACAGTCAGCTGATAAGCTGGCTTCATTTCTTTCTTGGTGGGCTCTGTGGGCATGTGGGTGGGTCTCTGGGAAAAGAAAAACTAGAGCTAAATGCTGGGCTCTGTCTTACCCCATAGGCCAGGCTCCCCATTTACCAACTCCTCTGACCCACCTTGGGCACTTCTTGAGAGTCAGCATGATTGCAGGATGACCTGGAATAGCTCTAGCCCTCCCCAGGACCGAGGCCAGCTGGCTCTAGAGCAAAACCCAGAGCCCCTACTCCTCTGAAAAATGAGAATTCTGCTTCCTTAGGGCCCCCCTGGATTTGAGGGATTGACTCATTGAGGCTGGCATCCTGGTCACAATTGCTGACTCCCTCTTCACCGCAGCCCTCAGGTTAAATATTGCTAAATGCCTTGATTGAACTTATCATATTGGTGTTGGGTGCAGCCCAAAGCCCAGCCAGAACACTGGCTTAAATGACCAAGATCATGAGAGAGAAAGACACCCTCTATCGAGAGCTGGACTGTGGCCTGCCAGGACAGTGTGAGATTGTTTTCCTGCTTTTAAAAAGAAAATCACATTTTCCAAACATTGATCCTGTAATATGGGACTCCTGGCTATTGGTCTTTTCAAAATAGCCTATTGTGGATGCTGAGGTTGGAATTTCTTGGTTATGCTTGTTTTTTAAAAAAAAATCATTGCTGTTATTCTTTAAGTGAATTAGTGCCTGTTAGGAAGAAACCGGAGGAGAGAGGCGAGATTATTTCACCTCACCAGGTGGGTCCTGAGTGCCACCATATGACCAGACCCTGCAATCAAAGAGGCGTTGACACACCCTCCCCTCCTGAATTTTGTCCAGCTCAACCCAACTACTCTTATGAGACCCTATCCTGGGGCTTGGTAGGGGGCTCCAGAGAAGAAGTCCAGCCCTGGGAGCTGTGGTCTAGTTGAGGGACAGGATTCTCACAGACAAGAACAGCAGAAAGCTGCTCAACCAAGCATTCATTTGAGGACATCAGACATGTTTGAAGGAGACCTAGCAAGGGCTGAGAAGCTGGGAGGGTTAGAGTGAGGAGCTGCAGCTTGAACAGGGTTCAAAAGGTTGGAGATCTGGTGGAGGGCCCGGGAGTGGGGAAGGCACTCCAGACACGGGGAGAGAATAAGCAAAAACCCACAGTGGTATGGTCACACACTGCTGGGGAAGGGAGGCATGGCTTAGCAGTGTAACCCAAAGGGAGGGTCTGTCCTAAGAAGCCACAAAGGGACTCATAGCTCCACTGCCTTGCTGGTATGATCTATTCTCCTTTCATAGGAGAAGAGTCAGAGAAGCCCATCGCGCACACACACACACACACACACACACACACAAGCACGCACGCACACAAATCATGCAGGCAGAGAGCTGTCCCTGTGGATATATCATGGAGAGCTTCAGGCCTGGGGATAGGGACGGGGGCTTCAGAGGCTGTCCAAGGACAGAGTCCTCCGAGCTTCCCTCTGCATGGGGAAGGCGCTCCCCGTGAAAAATGACCCCCATCTCCACCTCAGCAGTCCCACAGCCATGGAGAGCTCCAGCAAGGGGAATTTTCTACCACTCACTCGGCAAGCATTTGCTGAGCTTGCTGTGCAGATATAAGACACATACACAACCCAGCAAATGATACTAGCCACTGGAGCCTCAGATGCGGCACGGTGTGATTCTTATGCGCTGAGGAGGTCAGGGTGTCAGGCCAGGGCTGAGCCACGTGGCTGAGGTCAGCTAGTGAGGCTGTGAAGTTCTGACCAAACAGGCCAAGAGGGAGAGGGAATCCAGGCAGGGGTGGAAGGAGTGAGGCAGAGGCTCAAAAGCTGTTGGTGAAGAGGGAGGTGGTTTCCATCCCAAACCAGTGAAGATGCCTAGCTTCGTCAGGGGCCCTGTCTGTTGCCCGTATCACACAATTTAGTGATGGTTTTGGTCTTGCTAAGGAGGCCTCTGAGAGCCCCTTCCACTGTGGGCCGTCCCCACTGAGTTGAGCCTGGCTTCTCACCCTGGTCTAAGAGAATTCAAACAGGAAGATCTAAACTCCCCTACCAGGTTCATTAGAAAGGAACATAGTTCAGCTTCTAGGTTCTAGCAAAGAATTTATCCTGGCACTCATGTGAGTAGCAAATGCCCCAAATGCATTTGAAATCCACCCTTGATGCTCAGCTAGAGACCTCTGCAGAGGAGCCCATGGCGTGCCTGCCTTTGACATTTGAGAGGGTACCTGTGATAGAGGAAGGCCAGGCACCACCTCAGCTGACTCTACTTGGGTCCCTGCAGGAAGAAAATGAGGTCACCCTTGAGCCCCTTATCCCAAGAGAAGGCCACAGGATGGGGGGTGGGGAGGGAGGACCTCTCCCTTCCAAGGACCCTTGTGTCACCCTGAGCACAGCTCATCCTCACACTGTCCTCAGACACTGCCTAGGGCTCCTGGAGGGGGAAACAGGAACTGAGCCCAAAAATAGTCATCAGGAGACCCAGGGTCTCTGCTCTCCCACTGTGGCCACATCTCAGAGCCTCTCCCAGTCTCAAGCTTCTGAGCTGTCAGACACTGATAATACCCCCCATCCCCAGACTATGCTGAGGTATAAGAATGCTGAGATCATGCACATGACAGCACTCTGGCAAATCAAGGCCCTCTGCCGAAGGAACACACACAAGGGAGCACCCTCATGCTCTCTTGGGGACCAGTAGGAGCTGCTGGCCAGAGAAGAGGTGCAGAAGCAGGCCCCTGGCTGCAGGAACAAAGTCCAACAAATGTGGTCAGCTGAGCAGACTTCACTTCTGTAAGCCCATGTTGGAAAGGCTGACACCCACTCTGGGCCAGTCCCTACTTTCCTGAGCCTCATGGGCCCATCAGGCCTGGCCAGACATGGAGGAGCTCTTTGCTGAAAAGGGGGACAGGCCATCAATATGTCACATCCACTTTTTTCACAGTGCGATAAAGATGGAGCAGCCGACACCAGACATGTAATTCTCAAGCTTTTAGGGCATAAACGAGGGCAACTGGCAGGGAGGGACACTTGGCAAAGGATCCACTGGCTGGTCCTTTAACCCTCTGAGGTCTGCACCTCCTTGTCTAGAGCCAGTTAGGTCCCTCAGTGTGAACACGCTGCCCTGAACTCAGCAAGGAAAGAAAGAGAAGGATGGTCCCTTTCCTGGGAGATTCAAGTCTAGCTTGAGAAAAATCTGGACCATCCCAGTTCTGTGCACGTCTCTGTCTTGTGGGTACAAAGGGCAGAAAGAGTCACAGTGAGCCATTTCTTTTCCCATACCACACAGAGGAGTTTAACTCAACAAAACTCACTCGCACTCTAGAATGGGCCATGTTCTTCTCTGGAGTTTCTGATTTAAAGAGAGGAGACTCTGGAGGGCAGTGCAGAGCCTGAAAGACGAATGCATGGCCAAGGGGGAGATTTCAGCACTTGCAGAGCCCTTAAAGATGAGAGCAGGCTGCAGCCTCTGATGCATTGGCTTAGGGGACCATCCCTCTTCCCCCTCCCCCACCTCTGCAGTCCCCATCACCCCCATCCCCACAGGCTGCCTCCTCTGAGGAAGACGGATGCCTCCTGTCACCAGGGGCCTGAGCAATGTGTTGACTTCTCCAGACCTCATGGCCCACCTTTCCCACACCCCCATCCCTGCAGCAGCCACTTCCTGCTGCCACTCCGCTCACACTCACCCAGCCAGAGGCAGAATGGAGCTCAGCAATCTCTGCATTCTACACTGTCTGCCACTGGTGGAAAGGGGGCCCTGAGGTGAGCTACTCCTATAATAGAGTATTTACCTTCTGGGCGAACACATACAAATGCAAGGCAGACAAAGACATGTAGGATTCTAACTGCAAAATGAGAAGGACCATTGCCAAGGGCTATGAGAGATGTTGGGGTTGAAGTAGTCAGGGAAGGCTTCCTGGAGGAAGGAAAACTTAGACACTCCTAGAAAGTTACGTGGGCCCTCAAGGAGTGAGGCATGGGGGAAGGCAGCAGAGGAAAGGATGATGTTCTTAGGCTTGGGTTTACCCCATGGGGGTGGAGAAGCAAGAGGAAGTCAGAGATCTATTCTGTGGGTGGGGAATCACTGTGTCACATGGAGAGAAGACACTGCAGGAATTGTTGGAGTACCAGCACGGAGTACTCGGAGGAGTGGGAAGAGAGAGGGTAGAAGATCTAGGTGGAAAGAACTAGGGAAACAAGAATGGCCAGGGAAGGTCCTGGGAAGATGGCAGGAGGGTCAGCCTGTGGCTGGACACACAGAGAAGAGCGGAGAAAGTGGCACAGACCCATGGGGTCTTTTTCCCACCTGTTACTCAGTCCTGCTGAGCCCCAGGGGCCCAGCCTCAAGTTGTTCACGGTTGAGGTGAGAAAATGAGGCTCATCCTTGAGGCCGACCATGGGCAGAGGCCACACGCGAATCCACAGAAAGTGAGACCACAGTGGCCGAGGTAGATGCTCAGGGCTTCATCTCGGAGTAGGACCTAAGAGGTGGGTCTTAAAGGCTGTGTGGACTCTGGCCAGGCACTCGAGGTGGGAGGATGTTTGCAGAGGAAGAATATGTACATGAAGAGCTGCTCTGTAGCTGCCTCTCCCTCAGGTGGCAGCAGAACATCTTCCTCAAAAGGTACCAGGAAGACTGCCTTTGCCCACCCAGAGCACGAAAGACAGAGCCTGGATGGGGAACAGATGTGACCTCAGAACGCCAGTAACCCTCTTCCCAGTGAAACTGGTGGACTTTCCCTCCCTCCCTCTTGCTATCCACTCCCAGAGATGCCACTATAACTTCTCTGCAGTGGCCTACATGTTTTTTAACTCCTCCAGGTGATTCTCAGGTGCAGCCGGGGGTGAGGATCACTAAAGAATGATGCTCCGCAGCTGTGATTTCAGGCACCATGGCAGGTGGATGAGTGGAAATTTGGGGCAGAGGGGCCTTCAGGGAGCCCCTTCCTTGGCCCCTAGGTCTGGCTAGTAGGCCTCCTGCTCCCTTCTCTTTCCCCACCCCCCAGCTTTTTCCCACTTCCTCCAAGCCAGCCAAGTCCAAGGCCTAAAGGATCTGATGTTTTATTAAAGTCCAGACCTTCCTATTCTAGGGCCACCTTCCTCTGGCTAATTCTGTGATTCAAT